>NC_083109.1:85428856-85729204 GCF_949774975.1 Lagenorhynchus albirostris
AACAATTTGTTCAGGGCCTCTCAGAAAATCGGCAGCTGGAGCTGGTTTCTATTTAAAAAGCCCTTTCATTTGTCAAAAAATATAGGTGTATGCTCATGCAACATATGCCGTCCTGAAAATGCATGTGAATCCAAGTTTTGTATATATAATCAGGGTTTAAATGCATTAAAGGTACTATTAAAATAAATCATCTTATGAAACATTTTGTTAAAAAAATTTATTAAAACAATGAATGTTAAAATTCTGAAGCAGCTATCTCCAATTAATGACCCTTGTGTACACCTGAATTTTCATTTCATAGTTTTGTTTTAATGGCAGCGACTAAACCATAATTTTAACATTAATTGGTTAATTCATAGTAACCAAATGACAATGAGCTTATGCATAAATGGAATTTTTACTAAAGGTTTTTCTATCACTAGAAATCCAACTATATAAAAACATATGAAGTTATAAAGAAAAAACATCTCTGGCCTGGGAGGGCAAAACAACAAGCAAGAATAAGGATAAGTTAAAATGGTTACAGAATACTTGAAGTTTCCAAATGTCCGTAAATCAAAAGGAAATCATAATATGAACCTTGGAGAACATCAAAAGTAAGAAGTCCTTCTCAAACCCAGTCTCCCATTACTTTTGAGAACTTGTAGATAGTTTATAATTGCAAAAAGTCAAATGACTGTTCTACTTCAACAAAAATAAAAGGAAGATTATGATAATTATGGACCAGTAGTATTTACTTCAGTAACTAGGAAGATTAGAGAACAAATTAATAAATAAATCATTTTATAATCAGCTAGAAAAGTACACATACTGGATCAACTGAAATGGTTAAGAAAAAACAAATTACTCCAGAACAATTTGCATTAATACTTCATCTACTTAGAATTCTGTTACATGAATACATCATGTTTCCAGAATACATCCAAGAACACAAAATAAACAAAAACATGTTTCTAGGTCACCAAAACAGATGCCAAAAAATCCACACACTTAAAGCATTTTATGCACAGGCCAGTCCCTTAGGCGGTCACTCAGGATTCAATTGTTATAATTTCAAACAATCCTAATCAGGTTCTTCCCCCTGACTCCCTAGCTTATAGAAAACTGCAAACAGCAAATTAGAGAAAGGGAAAGGAAGAAAAAGTGGCAACAGCTAAAATCCAAGCAAGTGATTGAAGTAATCTTCTCTAGGGAATCTAATTAGTCCAACAGGAATTCTCTAAAGATACTAATGTCAAAGGTGACCCAAAAAGAGCTCACGTAGATCACCCTGCAATGAAACTTCAAGTTAAAATGGCCCACCCGCATGCTTAGCACTTTCAATCAACTTTTTTAGCCTGCTATTTGGCATTATAAACACACATATAGGATTAATAGTCATCTAAGGAAAGACTTCAACAGAGAAGTTAGAGATCAAAACAATCATTAAAAAAGAAAAGCAACTTTTGGAAAGTAAAGGCTATGGAGAAAGAAGAAAACGTCTTTAAAAATCTATCATTAAAATTCTCAGAGATATGAAAAAAATATTACATCTAACCGATAAGAACAGGATGCTATAAAAAGGAAAAGAACAAAAAAAGAACTCTTAAAAATTAACAGCATGATAGCAGGATAAAAGGAAGAGTTGGAGAATGAAGTTAAAGAAATCTCCCAGAAAGTAGAGCAAAAAGTCAAAGAAATGCAAAATTAAAGAAAAGAGAAGAAATAGAGGCCAGTCCAGGAGGTGCAGCATCCAAATAACAGGAATCCCAGAAAGAAAGAACAGGAACGAAAAAAAACGGAGAGAAAATCATTAATGAAATTTTTTAAGAAAACTCAGAACTGATTCCACCTAGGTATATCATTGTGAAATCTCAATTCACTGGGGGAGAAGAGAAGTTCTTACAAATAGCCTAAGAAAAACCACAGGATCACATCAAAAGAATTAAGAAACTGAATGGCTTTTAACTTCTCAACAGTAACACTGGAAGCGGGAAGACAATGGAGCAACACTTTCATGTTACTGACAAAAATTATTTCCAGCTGAGAATTCTCTATCCTTCCATCTAAGAATGAGGGTAGAATAGCGACGTTTTTAGATATATAAGATCTCAAAAAAGTCATCTCCCATGCAGCTTTATCTCAAAAAATACTGGAGTATATGTTCCACCAAAAGAAAGTAATCTAAAGAAGAGGGAAATGTGGGCTTCAGGAAGCACAAGATCTAGCATAGAGAAGAAGCAAATGGAATCATCAAAATACAGTGAAGAATGATCATTGGATCAGAACTGTGAGACAAATATACAGAGACCTGATGCAATTTCAGCAATGTGACTAATGCAGTAGACATGCTGAGGGCTATCACCACAAACCCCACTCCCTCCCCACCCCCAACCCCCCCTTTTTTTAACCACCTTTTCAACCTGAATACAAAATGCCCAGGTGAGCCAGACCCAGACTCTCATCTGTACTTTGGCTCATCCTAACCACACGTTAATGAAGTTCCTACTCAATTCCCCACCAACTCACAATCCCACCCTGAAGCCTTTATCCACTGAGGACTTTCTTTTCACCCTATGATGGCTACTTTCATCTACTCTGGAGAGCTGTGGTGGCCATTGTGAACTTAGAAACAGAAAAGAGAGAAGCACGCATCCTCTCTTACCATATTTCTGCCAGGCATCTGACACATGACTCACACAACAGCCCTGCCAATTTTTCTGATTATGGTAAAGCTTATGTTTCCCAGAACTCGTTCATGACCTTGAGCATTAACTTCCCCAGAAGAGGCTCTGTAAACTCCCAGGAAAAATGAAGCGCAGCTATGACCCAGAGACTCAGTTCAGTTTCTCTAATTATGGAGACCACAGCAGCAACATTGCCTTTCCCTTACACAGCTGGATGTACAAAAGTTACTCAATTTTTCAAAACAACAATAAATTGTTTTATGCAAAATAACCATACGGTGGTTAACCTGTAAAGAAGAGCAAGGAGACACCTTGGGTTTACTTCTGGGTGTGAGGGAAAGGGAAAAAACAAGGAATGAGTCCACAGTGGGCCTCTAAGACATTGATAATGTTATTTGCTTAACCTGGAAGTTGATTACTTAGGTGTTCATTTTACTATTACTCTTTAAACTATAATACACATTTTACACATGCTTCCCCATATAGTAAACGTCTCACAATTTAAAAAAAATAAAGTAAAAATAGAAAAAAAGGCTAAGACATTAAAGAATAATTGGTTAATAAACTCCATTTTAACGAAGCAAGTTAGTGCTTTATTAAAATCACTGAAAAGCTACAATGACTGGAAAGCTATTGCACTTTCATATAAAGGTGCAATGATGTCTGCAGCAGAGTTACAAAAAGAGTGATAAACATCTATCAAAAAAATAAAAAACAACATGTAAAAAAGAGGAGGTAGCTTGACAAGGCATTTATCCAGGTTAATGTTGTATATATGACCACTGAATTAAATCAAGGCCTAAGATAAATTTGAAAAGATGTCCATCTTAAAGAACCAATTTAGTGCTGCACTGGGTACAATTTTAGCAATTCAGAAAACCAGGTTTTCCAAAATAATCGCAGAGCCATCATCATAACCAGGAACTGTAGAAATGGAACACTGACTAAAATTCACTTATTTTATGGTGTGACACGAACATCAGATTTTAAAAAACAAAGTACAAAACACCTGCATTTTAATTAAACTTTGGATTTCCACATATTCTTAATTAACCAGTAAGAGTTGGCTCCAGATCAATGGTATTCATTCCCGAATTGATCTCTGCCTGCCCTTATGGCCACTGGGTCCCCTGACGTGCCCTGGAAGCAGGATAAGAAGTGCCCTTCAGAGGAGCCCAAGAGAAAGGTCTGGGCTGGAGATAACCATGCGGGAGCTGTCAGCACACAGACAAGTGACAGCTGAGGTCTTGGCTGTGGCTCAAGTTATCAAGAGCCTGTAAACAAAAGATAACACGTACAGGAAGAATTCCAGCACTGAACGGGCAGACAGATGAAGAGGCAGGTAAAAGACTGAGCCACTGTGTCAGTGATACTTGAGGAAAACAAAGTAAGAGGAAGCTTTCAGAAGCAACGGATGGGAGAAGTCCAAGAAAGGCAGGAGTAATCAGTAATGGTACTCAGCAGGAAAGTAAACGTTTTCCTCGCACTGAGCTACGCAGTACGTTAAGCACACGACATATTACTTCACTTAATTCTCCCAACGATGCAATGAAATGGGTACTATCATCACCCCACGTTCTAGACTGAAGAGACTCAGGGAGGTTAAGTAATGAGCTCAAATCTAGAAAGCTGGTAAATAAGGAAGCCGACCCTAACACCAAACTCCATGTATGTTTTCAGCTCCTGCAAAATCTAAAAAGAGACATAAACTCAAACTATAAGTGCACATTCATATACAGTCTGCAGAGTACAAACTATTATTCACAAAAGCTGATGTTTTTCAAGGCCAGCCGCAAGTATTTTCACCCCCAAACCTCACACAGACAAGAAACAAGGCTTAATTTTACAAATCAGTTCAAAACAAGTTTCAAGAATAATGACTTAAAACTTCAAATTAAATGTAGGCCAGTTTAGCCTCAGGGTTTCAAATGACCAACTTTCAGAGAGCTGGTTCCTTTAAATCAATTAGGATCGATATAAACCAGATGGCTGGACTGTCAAACTGGATAGAGCTGTCTGCATGATAAGGTCACTGCATCTGTCACTGGGAGACTTTGGAAAAAGTGTCACATCCAGAAACTCAAAAACCTCACCGCCCATATATCTGAGAAAAGTCCATCAGGGATTAAGATGTGCAGTGAGGGGATCAGATGAGGTTACAGCGTTTGACAGTGTTTGTCAAATTATTGTTTGCATTTTTATTTTGGGAGTAAAGAACGGAAACAAAATCAAAAGCTCTCCACAGCCTAAATAGCATCTAAGGCGTTTATCAAGGTATGTGATTTTATTCCTTCATCTTTAAGCCATTTTTTACTCCATCTTACTACAAACAATATAATCTTAACAGGCGCCACACTGTGTCTGATATCAGGAAGGATATTACCATAATTAAGCGTTATTTCTGTGAGGATATGTATGTTACAGGTTGAGACAAGATCATATATAGTATTATTATATTGCAATTTGCAAAATCATCTCACTCCTGCTGCTTCAGAAACTCACTCTGGAATAGCAATGACCGGAAAGCTACTGTACTTTCATAATAAAGGTGCAATGATGTCTATAGCAGAGGGTTACAAATAGAGTGTTAAACATCATCTATCAAAAAATAAAATGCAAAGAAGAGTAGGTAGCTTGACATTTCCCACAAATACTGTATGTTTTCACACAGATCTATAGCCCCATTCCCCTTGTCTTTGTTTCTATTTCACAATTTCCGCCCTGGGGATGCCTATCTTCGGGGCAAAACAATCTAAAAAATAAAAAGAGTAACCACTGCACTCATGTAGAGGTAACGTGCTTACAACAGGAGCATTATTCAGGATCTCTCTTTTAAGTCACAGATTAAAATAAAGCCTTAAGAATAAGCACTGTCTTGTCTGTTAATAAACATTCTTATCTAGAATGATTTCAACTCTCACATATTTGTTGTCGACATTTTTTACTGGAAAAATGGCATGACCAACACCAATAATTATTTAATTATTCCATGCTGAGAACATAAAGGGACAGAAATACGAATACGGGGACTCAGATTGCTTCACACCCACAATTCGATCAGGTGACCTCTGAAGAGCAGTCTGGTCAGGCACTACTAACCTAACTGTGAGAGGTGAAAGGATTTTTGTCTTCCAGCCTGTAGGAGAAATTAGCCACATGTAGCTTGGATTTGGATACCTTCACTACACTAAATGAATTAACCAACAGTCCACTCTTTATGCGCTCAGAATGTAACAGAACTGAAAAGCAAAATATTTGAAGCACAGATATTCTTCACAAAACAGAGAAATTCAACATGTGAAAATTCACTGTTTTGAAATTTATTGAGCATAAATCAATGTATTATACTTGACCTGAATCCTCACTATTTTAAATTTTCACCTTCACCATGCAACCTATATCCAATTAACTCATTCATTAATATAAAACAGTATTATTTTCCGTATATATTATAATTAGGAAGCAAAACAAGATAAAGTAGGTAAGACAGCTTCCTTCTATAATGCTGAAAATATAATGTTAAAAATAGGACTTGATACTCTGACAAGTTATAGAAACTTTTAAAAAGTATGTATGTATACGTGTTGGTTTGAAAACAGAACAGCTTTATTCGGAATTCCCATAAACAAACTGTGGGAACTATGAACACAGCTACAACCATGAAAACAGTACAGCACATGACTGCATACCAGACATTATCCTTGAAACTCCAGAAATGCTAACTTGTTTGTTCCTGCAGCAGCCCTGTGAGATATGTACCATATCACCCCCACTTTAGTGATGAGGAAGCAGGTCTAACAGAGGTTGAAGTCATGCAGCCACTTACTCTGTGCTAGAGCAGGAATTCAAAACCAAGCCGTGTGACTCCAGGGTCCAAGCTCTTAACCACTATGTTATCCTGTCTCTATTCCTTGGAAAAAGTTTATCAATAGCTTTACTTTACAGTTGAGATCCTATTTGATCTTCACAGCAACAGTCCACTGAGAAAATATGATAAATATGTTCTAATTGTATAGAAAAATTTCCTGGAATGTATGAATTGAAATTTTGAGAAGTATAGCTTAATAGAGCCACACTAGAAGATGTTAACTCAAGAGACAGTGGTCTGTTATTTCCTTGGCTTCAGTATTGTAAAAGAGCCTCCAGGCACTGAGAACAGAACATGCCAAGGCACAGGTTTGTGGCAGGACACAGCCCACTGGGGAGACCAAGGTGCTGCATGGCGGGAGAAGGCAGTGGAGGGAGCCAGAGTGAAAGAGGGATGCAGGAGCCAGATGACAGAGTAGTTACTGAGCGTCTCTGTGGGAAGCATGACATCATCACTATCATTTTAAAGGGAATAGTTATGTCAACACTGTGGAAAGCCGAAACAAAGGGAAAACATTTACAACTGTTACATGTTCCAGCTGCTGGCCTGAACTAAGGCAACAGAAAGGGAGAAAGGGGTCTCACTGAGATGATAGTTCTGAGGAAAACATAATGTTGTGATCAACAGGCTGTGGATAGTAAGAAAAGCATTGAGAGACCCTAAAGCTTCACACTTGAGAGACCGATGCTGGTGTCCCCATTAACCAAATCAGGAAACACCCCTGAGCAGTAGCGCTTCAGGGACACAGAGAGAAGAAGTTTGTGTTCTTTGTTTTAAGTGCCTCTACTACAAATTTTAAATCTGGGGAAGCCCTTTTTCCCACCCAAAGAGTTCATAACTAGAGACAGCAGAGCAAGTTCTGTATTTTAAAACATCGCTTATGAATAGGTAAAAGCTGACCCTCACAGCCATCAGTCCAACTTCTACCAGGCAGTGCACAGCACCAAAGCTAGTAAGCCTGCCTCACCATCCAGAATTTATGGGTTCATTCCCACGCTTAACAAGGAAGGATACATTTTATACAGTTCAACAGGAAAAACCTATTTCCAAAAGACACTCCTGGATCAGTCCCCAAGTTTTCCACCCGAGGTGATGCTGAGTTTTTCTGTCCCACTGGTCCTTGGTATTCTCCCCATACATGCTACTATTATTCTCTATCTCTTTTTACACAAATGTGTTCGAGTGACATTAAGGTTTCAGGTTCTCACAAGAGAGAAACATCGCTAAACATGAACCTATAAGAAACAATGGTCTGGAACTCAAGCAAGAGGTTGGGTTGCAGATGGAGAGAGAGACACACACATGAAACCACAGGACCAAGGAGTGGGCACCTGGTGAGAGGAGAAATCCCCACATCACTTCCTGCATATGATAAATGTTTCCCAAATAAAGTATATGAAGTAATCTCTGAATTATGCAGCATAATCAGTGAATGAGGTAATCCAAATAGGTGAACAGTACAAACATTTTCTCTTATCGTTTTAAACATTAGGTTAAAATTTTGATGACTTTGGTGGCCTTCCCAATATATTGTCTTCTTTAATAAAGTACATAAAACTTAACCCTTTTTCATAAATTTATAATTTCTAACACTAATATTATTACTATAACATAATGTTATGATATCCTTATAAGTTATTATTGGCTCGGAGTTATTTAGCACCACCCTAAATATCCCCGGACTATTATAACTCCTCCCCTCTCTTCCAGATATGATTCCCCCATCATTTCTCATTGCCCCATCTTGCACTACTTATCACCTCCCTCCAAATTCCTATCTTTAATCTGGACTATAATAGAATAACATATAGCAAAGCTCGTTAAAATCGTATATAAGGTAAGTATACTGATTCAAGATAAAAAAGCATGAAAGTCTTCCTTATGCAATAAGAAAAAAAGTTTTTTGGTTTTTGGGGGTTTTTTGGGATACGCAGGCCTCTCACTGTTGTGGCCTCTCCCGTTGCGGAGCACAGGCTTTGGACACGCAGGCTCAGCAGTCACGGCTCACGGGCCCAGCCACTCCGCGGCATGTGGGATCTTTCCGGACCAGGGCACGAACCCGCGTCCCCTGCATCGGCAGCGGACTCTCAACCACTGCGCCACCAGGAAAGCCCGAAAAAAAGATTTTATAATAGCTATTTTGAATGTTGAAGTGAGAAGGAGGTGTTTATTTGCTTTCTCCTAGGTCCTTGAAATATATCTGAATTCTAAATAAATGGGATTAAAGTTTAGTAAAAAATCTAACTTTTCAAAACTCACCTAAGGGTAATACAGAAGCTTGAATTGATACTTCCAATTCAAACTAGAAGGCTGGACGAAGGATTTGTAGTGGAACTTTGGTGCCAATTCAATCTGGTCATTCCATGTACAGACAGATTCAGACTGATCTACTATAGGAAATCCAATGTTCCATAAGTCAGAGGCCATGTCATAAGGGAGAAAGGATGATCAAATGCAGGATTTGTGAGCTAACACAAGAATAATTCTCTTAAACTTGCAAGAGAGAAACAAACTGAAAAGCCCTAACAATGCAAAAGCCCTGACTCATGAAGATGAGATTCATAAAATTCTTCCTATAATCCCTGCTTGTCCTTAGTTAAATAAAAGAATTATCCCAAGAAAATCAAATTTCTTGATTAATTATGACTATTTTATCTGTGTGGGCACTTCCTTGTAAATATGTATAAATTAGGAATAAAGGAAACAATACTCTGTAGTGAGAACAGCACACTACCCAAGAAATATTTTTAATTTTTTTTGAGAACAAAATCCATATGCATCATTAAAATACAATTATTACAATAACTGAATGAACAGAGCTCTAGACTTGAAGACTAAAAACTCAGTTTTAGCTCTCAAGTAATGTCAAGGATGGATAAATAGATGTTAAGTAGGTAGGTAGACAGACACATATTTAAATCTTCTCTTGGAACACAGCACATGCATAAACTACTTATTATTTGAATCCCATTAAATTCCCAGTGTTTTCCTGGCTCATCTAAAATATAAAAATTTTAGTCATTAGGCAACTAAAGGCTGAATTAAGTTCTATGTTCAATCAAGAAGAGCAGGCTGGGCTTCCCTGGTGGCACAGTGGTTGAGAGTCCGCCTGCCGATGCAGGGGACGCGGGTTCGTGCCCGGTCCGGGAAGATCCCACATGCCACGGAGCGGCTGGGCCCGTGAGCCATGGCCGCTGAGCCTGCGCGTCCGGAGCCTGTGCTCCACAACGGGAGAGGCCACAGCAGTGAGAGGCCCGCGTACCAAAAATAGTTTTATAATTACAGTCTTAACAGGATGTCAGGATGTTACATAACAAACAGAACATCAGTCAACCAGACAGCAACAGGGCGCTTGTTAAATGTGAACTGCTGAGATACAGGATGAAGTTTGCTGTGTTGAGGAGGGGGAGGAACTCTGATGAAGAACTGCCCAAGGCACGCCTGCTGGGCACCCATTCCTTTGGTAAGATCACCCAACTTCACAGACATCTGTCAGACACAAGCTTTCTAATTAGAGACATTACCCTTTAACTCACAAATCTGCCCTCACGTATAATACATTTTAGCAGGGAAGAAAGTCTGAGATGAACAGAAAAGATTTTTGGAAATGCTCAGGATTTAAATAAGCAGTTATTATAGTTTCCTCATGTCTTAAGTTCCTAAAAAGCGTCTATTAGAGAAAATTTAAGTTTTATCCCGCCAAATGTCCAAATCACATTTGGCTTTGAAAATGAAATCAACACCTTGAGTTGTATCCAGAAACCAACAGGGAGTCAATGTAAAATGGAACAAAAGGTAGTGTGTTCCATATGGATAGAGGATTTTAAATGCCTATATGTTTCATAAGAGGACCTGTATTCACTGCATCAACTAAGTGGTGGTCAATAAGATACTTTTATCTATGCTAATTACTATTTCTAATTCTTAAATTTAAATTCTGTTCAAGAGTAAGAACTCTTTAAATGGCTACTTTATACTTCGATTACATAATTGTTGGCATATAGTAGTTGGCTTGCAAACAATGTTGGATTTATTGCTCTGATTCATTTAAAAGCCGTAACACTCAGGTAACTTTCAGTAGAACAATGAGACAATATCTAAAGTTCTACCTCAGCTAAGAATGCCTAATTATTACTAATTATTGCCTTAATTAGTTGCTGCAAAAAGACTTCAGGAGAGAGACAGCTATATGCTTATTTCTTTTTCTAAGTAAATCTCATCAGGCAAAATTAGGTAATTCTGCAGAAGACTGCTATCACAATGGTTTATGAATGGGGGAAAAAAAGAAATGCTTTAATCTTTAATTCATTTTATAGACAACATTTTTCAGTAACATCTACCCTAAAACTGCAACAACTGCATTATTCAAAGCTCTAAACCAGTGGTTCTCATATCTGGCTGCATACTGAAACCATCTGGACTCTTTCAAAATACTGATGGCCTGGGCTCCACCCCAGAGGCTCTGACAGGGATCTACATACAGCACTCCACATTGTGGTATGATGATGTGAAGATACACTGACCCACCATGACGCAGTCTCATCGTACAGTGTCAACATGAACAGAAGCCAACGTGGCCCCTTAGCAACCAGGGAGACATCCTGCTCACTGAGGGCCACATATGCCTGTAAGATGAAGTTCCATGAGCGTATGCTTGAACTTCAATGAGGCAACCCAAACAAGATCCTTGTTCTTTCTGTCCTGCAATCTATAAAGTGGGGTGATGTGAGGCTGAGAGCGAGAGTGCATAGAGCACAAGGTGTGGAGAAGCTGATCAACCTGGGGATGGTGGCTATTCTCACATTTGCAATTTGCGGCCCCAGGATGAATGCTACACAGGAGTAAATGCCAAAGAGAAGAAAATTTGCCTGTGGGAGCAAGGGACAGGGGGAATCCACTATGCACCTAGTCTTCTCCTGAAGTTCCAAGAATGCCCCAAGAAGTGAGGGAGAATGCACTTCATCAAAGCCTAAAGGAAGCTCCATGCCTTGCAAAAGTCTGGGAGACTGCCCCCAAATTGTAGGGAACAAGGGTTCCTGCAATATCCTGAAGCTGTCTGAAGAAGGAGTGCTCACAGAAGCCCCGAGTCAGGGATGTGGGCTCAGGCAGTGTGCTCCCCTCACCAGCCATTCCACGCAGCTGAGTGTCTGAGCAGGCAGGGCTTCACGCATGTGTTCACACTGAACTGTATTCCTGACAGAGAGTTAAATGGAGGGGACGGGAAGTCCTAGCTTTCTACGTGGTAAATTCTTACCACAAAATAAGATCTCTAAAGAAATAGAAGAAGAAGAGGAATAGCAACCTATCAAATGATGTACAGAACACATGAATGACTGGCAATCACAGATACTCAATTGAATTAATATATAAATTTATTCTATGCCAGATATGATTCCTAGGCCAAACTTCATACACCTTCCCCAAGAGTAACAAAACAATCCTGAAAGAGCTATTATGAAATATAAATCCTGGGAATCCATTTCTCTTTTCCTAATCGGTATCAGTGATAAGGACTATTAACTTGAAGTATGCCTATTTCCAATAAAAAGAATTTAATAATCCATCATTCATATTAAATTACCTGGATGCAAAGTAAAGAACCTAGCAGTTACAAGATTAAACAGTTACAAGATACCTATACTAGTTGTAATAATTTTTACTAAAGACTGATTTCTTTTTACTTAATTGGTACCTACATCTAAACATCAAGAGAAATAATTCCAGCTTGAAGGCAAGTGACAATATATCATTTTTTGTATTCTCTCAACAAAACTGAAAATAAACAAATGAACAGTAAGCACAAGGGCGGTAAAAAAGCTCATCCTGACAATTAGTTATTCAAATATATTAGCCTTAGACTACTTTGTGTAATTGGCAACATCACTTCTTTATGACAGGACTCATTTAGTGACACTACAACTTCACATCAATTCAGCATTTTACAACAAACGTGAACTAGTCATTATTTGGCATGAATCTTGCTGCACTACCGTATACACTTTGTGACCAAATTTTAATAGGACTATCTCATCTGTATTCACACAATGTTGTTAAACCAATTATTTTTTATGTTGCCTTAAAATAAATCTGCTTTATTTTTCATATGAGAAGCTTTCTCTGGATTACAAATATGCAAGAAAAAAATAACATTTTAATAATAACAAACTAGGTAGCTAATCACATCTTGAGTTACATTTCAATCCATCTCCACATATGTACCTTCTATTATTACTAATAATGAGTTTCTGGAAATCCAGTGCTCACTGCTGGATGAACAATAAAGAAGACACAATGTCTGCTCAAAATCCTAAGATTCTGAATTATAAGCAAAATAGCAACAACAAAAAAAATATATATATATATCTGACATACTCATAATAATAGAAAGAGAATTTTACAGTAATCCTTTTTTGGGGGCAGCAATTACTTATTAAAGAAAAAAATCACACCAAACTTTCCAGGATAAACTCAATTATTTATAGCAAAAAAAAAAGCTTAAGTTACACCCGAAAAAAATATTCCAAATGAAGTGTATGGATTGTTTGTGCAATCTTATAGCTGATAAAGTATTGCACTGTGTAGACAGTAATACTGGTTTCCCACCCAACCACCATCCCTGCACTCCCTGCCACACCAGCCTTTAAACTTACTTGTGGAACCCTGATTTTGTTCACTCTGGCTCAGGTTCTTTGGGAAAGGCAGCTGTCCTTCTGTGCCTCCAATCCTGACTTACCCTCCAGCAGCAAATTATTACTGCACTTACTACCCATGGTGGTCTAGTTCCCGATGACTGCTTTAGGAATGGGCCTATAACCCAATTCCGGTCGTTCAAAGAGCTTGCCGGAGCTACAGGAAGCTTCTAGGAAGGCCTTCCCCCACCCACCCACACACCACAGGCACTGAAATGAGGGCGTTTATTCTTTATCTCGTCGTTATCTGGGAGAGCCATCCTGAAACCATGGGGAGAACCAGCCTAAGAGGATAAACCTAAGCTGAGAAGGGGAGAATGGAAAAATGGAAAGAACTTAGGTTTTTCATGATGCTGTTGAAGCCCGCAGTTAACAAGCCCTGGAATTACCCTACTTCAGGGCTTCTTATTATATAGATCAGTGGTCCCCAACCTTTTCAGCACCAGGGACCGGTTTTGTGGAAGACAATTTTTCCACAGACTGGGCATGGGGGGGATGGTTTTGGGATGATTCAAGCGCATTACATTTATTGTGCACTTTATTTCTATTATTATTACATGGTGATATATAATGAAATACTTATACAACTCACCATAATGCAGAATCAGTGAGAGCCCTGAGCTTGTTTTCCTGCAACTAGATGGTCCCATCTGGGGGTGATGGGAGACAGTGACCCCCGACGTGTGTTGCTATGTCCAATCTACTCCGTGATCTCGTTTTGGCTGCTGTCACTGCAGAAAACCCTGCTTCACAAAGATAGGATGTTGGAAATGGAAGCAGGCTTTTCAGTGCTTTTGTGTCTCAGGATATTCCGCCTTGACTTTAATCCAGAACGTATGGAGGTTTGAAGTTGTCTCAAATATACTTTTAAGGCCACCGTCATCTGCGATCTCAAGCAGTTGATCCTCTTCTAGCACGGACAAAGTCGATTCACCTGGCTTATCCACAAATGGGCCGCAGATCCATTCCTTCCCAGTTCGGGGGTCTTTTGTGGTTGGGAAGTAATGCTCAGACTCTTTTGAAAGCTGAGATAGGTGATCATGCACCAGCTGGGAGAAAGAAGGCCCTGGCTCAGTCTCTTTCAAAACCTCTGCTAATGTTTGAAACACGTCAAAAATCCCAATGGTCACTCGTCGCCCCCATAATTCCAGTTTGGCTTTGAATGCAGCCACTTTACCTGCCAACTTGAACACAGTTGTCGTTCTCCCCTGAAGTGACAGATTGAGTTCATTGAGCAGGTTGAATATGTCATATAAGTAAGCAAATTTTGCAACCCGTTCTGTGTCATTGAAATGTGCTGTGACTGTTCTTCTAAAAGAAATCTCTGGAGCGGCTCTCGTAACTCAAAAACTCTGGCCAGTGATCTCCCTTTAGAAAGCCATCTCACTCTGTGTGTAAGAGAAAACATGTGTGCCCTGCGTCCATCTCCTCAGAGCTGCGTGAACAGACGTGAGTTAAGGGCATGTACTTTAATGCAGTTGATGATTTTAGTCACATCCTGCAAAACGTTGTTAAGTTCAGGTGGCATTTTTCGTCTAGCCAGCATTTCTCTACGGATGACACAGTGCATAGACTCACATTCAGAAGCCACCTCTTTGACCCGAGTAGTGAAACCAGAAAGCCGTCCAGACATGGCAGCCGCTGCGTCATGCATACACCAACACGAACGACCAATTCATTTTTCCTGATATGTATCATTCAAAGGCTTGACTAGTTCTGCCACTGTGGTGTTGGTTGGCAACAAAAGTGTACATAACATACCCTCATGCACATCCTCCTGAAAAATATATCACACAAAAACAAGCATTGTTGCTTTGTTGTCAACATCTGCAGACTCACCAACCTGGATTGCGTACCATGGTGACTCATTAATCCTAACAACTGTGCCTCAATATCCTCTGCTATTTCATCAAATCGTCTAGTTATGGTGCCAGCCGAAAGAGGAACACATGCCGCCTTTTGAACTGCAGCCTCTCCTAAAAGTTCATGACAAACGTGCTTAGCAGCAGGCAGGATCAACTCTTCACCAATAGTAAAGGGCTTCTTAGCTTTGGCAATGCAGTTAGCCACTAAGAACCATGCTCTCAGTGCAGACACATTTGATGAAGTGGTGGCCCTCAATAATTGCTTCTGTTCTTCATGCTCACGTTTCTTTCTTTTGAAAAACTCCAAGGGCTTGTCTTTTGATGCAGAGTGCTTGGTCTCCATGTGGCGAAGCTGTTTTGAAGGTTTCCTGGCTTTGTTGGATAGCCGGTCGCCACGTTACACAAAGCGTACTTGGAGAATGTGAATCACCTGTTGCAATGAACCCGTAATTTAAGTAGGACTCGTGATGTCTTCTTTTTTTTTTCCATATTTCTTTTTTTTTAACATCTTTATTGGAGTATAATTGCTTTACAATGGTGTGTAAGTTTCTGCTTCACAACAAAATGAATCAGTTATATATATACATATGTTGCCATAACTCTTCCCGCTTGCGTCTCCCTCCCTCCCACCCTCCCTAGCCCACCCCTCCAGGCGGTCACAAAGCGTGGTGTCTTCTTTTAAATGCAGCTTTCTTTTTGTTGGCAGTCTTAGAGTCTTCTGCTGTCTCATCATTGGGTCTTTCTCCCTTTTTCAAAGAAGCTCTCCAGCGACATTTGTTTTTTACTCATTTTGTCTAGGGTTAGCTTGTGGGCTTACCAAAACTGTAATTGAGACAAGTGTGCAGTGTGGGAAAGAGGCACGGATGGAAGTGGTAAATAAAATAATGGGTGGGCCGCTCGTGGACTAAAATAAGTTTCGGATTCTGACTTAAAGCCTGCACCAGATGCAGCTATACAATTGAAGTACATCAACTCATTTGCCACTATAAAGCCTGCAGATGCAGCTTAATTGTCACTGATAGGGTTTTGATATGAGTTTGCAAGCAATTGATTTATACAGTCTCTGGGCAGTCAAACCTCTCTGCTAATGATAATCTGTATTTGCAGCCCCTCCCCAGCGCTAGCATCACCATCACCTCCTCAGCTCCCCCTCAGATCATCAGGCATTAGATTCTCCTAAGAAGCGCGAACCTAGATCCCTCCATGTGCAGTTCACAGTAGGGTTCGTGCTACTATAAGAACCTGATGCTGCCGCTGCTCTGACAGGAGGCAGAGCTCAGGCAGTAATGCGAGTGACAGGGAGCGGCTGTAAATACAGATGAAGCGTCTCTCACTCGCCGGCTGCTCACCTCCTGCTGTGCAGCCAGTTCCTATGAGGCCACGGACTGGTGCCAGTCCGTGGCCCAGGGGTTAGGGACCCCGACGTAGATAATAAATTTCCTTTCTGCTTAAGCCATTTTCAGCTGGTTTTCCATTACCTGTAGCTGAAAGCACCCTAACTGATGATCATTGTGATAGACTTCAAAAATCATTTTGTGATCATAGAACACTTATAAAACTTGATGGTTATGCCACAAACTAAGCCTCAGTTCAAAAGCACATAAATTACAGAGATCACATTCTCTGAAGATAATGTAATGAAAACTGAAATTCATGACAAAAATATAAAACAAAAATAGCTAAATAAGGAAAAGAAAATTTTTAAATTCTCCTCAAATACTAAATCATTTCTCAAACAAACGAGAAGCTAAAGATGCAATTATAAAAACTTTAGAAAATAATTCAAGAATACTGCATACCAAAAAGAGAAAGAAAAGATGGGGAAAAAAAGAAATATAACCCGATTTTTATCAGAAAAAAAGATGCAGCATAAAACTAGGGGGAGGGGAAGTAGAAAACAAAGTAATCATTCAATTAGGGATATTGGAAAGCAAAAAGAAACAAGCAAAATAAAGATGAAAGATAAAAACAGAGGAATATGGGAAAGAGTCGAATTGGAAAACTAAACCAAGAGTTCCTTGAAGGAACTAAGCTCAGATGGTTTTGGGAAGAGTTTTCCAAATCTTCAAGGAACAGATAGTTCCCATGTTATATAAAATGTCTTAGGACAAAGAAAAAGATTTCTTAAAGAGCTACCTAATATATTTTAAGAGGCCAACATAATTGAATTCATAAACACAATAAATATGAGAACAGAAACTTAGATGGAAATAACATTTATGATCACAGATGTAACATTTTTTAAATAAAGTATTATTATCTTAAAGTATAAAAGTTAGGCAAGTGTTGTGACCATCTGGTGTTTCTCCAAGGTATATAAATGTTTCGATAATATAAAAACAAAAAGGAAAAGAAATAAAGAGCCCCAATGAATTTACTGTAGCAATGTATTAAAGGGGGGAAAAAATCATATAATTATCAAATAGACGCTGCAATATCATTTGATGATATCCAACTCTAATTCCTAACAAAAATGCTTAGCAAATTCGGATAAAGGGTATATACCAGAAATTTAGAGAAAATTTTATATGTAATGGTAAAATATTAGAAGCATCCATTAAAGGAAAAGTAAAACAAGGAGCTGGGCTCTACCTGCTAATATTCCACATCTCAATACCTGATTGGGGTATTGCAATAAGAAACAAAAATTTAGAGCTATAAATATTGGAAAGAGAAAGATAAGATTATCATAATTCATAAACAGTATGATTATTCACCTAGAAAATCAGACGCAATAGAAAAATAAGGAATTTTGGCAAGTGTACCACATACAAGGTCAACACAGAAATCAATAGCTTTCTTCCACCTCCAAAACAGCCAGTTTAAGAATCTAATAGAAAAAAGCAACATAAACACTACAGTAGGTATAAAACTAAAAGAAATGTGCAAGATCTTTATGAAGACAACTGTGAAACTTTACTAAAGGACATAAACGAAGCCTGAATAAATGAAAAGACACACTCTGTTCAAGAAATGGTGAGACTCAATATTATAAAAATGTCACTTTTTAACAAATTCATTGATAAATGTAATCCCTATCTCTATCAAAATTCAAACATGATTTTTCAGGAACCTGACAAGTTAATCCTAAAACTTACATTAAATTTGAAAATATGGAAGAAAATTTTTAGAAAGAACAATGAAAGAGTTTGAGCTATATGAAATAATAAACAACATAGCACTGTATTTAATTAAAGAGTGTGATAGTAATACAGGAAGAGAGAAAGCAATTAAGAGAATTAAAAAGCCTAGAAATCATGAATGTCATCACTGTTGCCATTGTCGTCATCATCATCATAGCTAACATCTACTTGGCACTTGTTAAGTGCCAGACATGGTTCTAAATTTATTGCATAGATTAGCTCATTTAATTCTTACAACAATCCTTGTAAGTAGTTATATTTTTATTATTCCCACTTTATAGCTGAGGAAACTAAGACTCAGAGAGGTTAAGTAAGTTGTCTAAGGTCCCACAACTAATGCTTGGCAGACTGGGACTCAAATCCAGCATATCCGACCACAGTAACCACCATATTATCCTGGTACAGTGCCATATAGTTTATGGAGGTTGAGAATTTTAAAAGGTAAAATTTCCAATCATTGGACATGCTTAACGTCTTCCACATACCTCTCTAGATGCGCCCTTCTGCATCCTGCTCTGTGCGCAAGACGCTGGCCTGTTTGGACTACATTAGTGGGCTCCTATGACTTCCAGTTGGTTTCACCCAATGGGGAATAAGGTCAAGATATTTATTCTGGCCCCTGAGCCCCAACATCCCCCCCGTGCCCCGCCGCCACACACACATACACATCAGCTCCCTTTCCCCAGGGTTGCCACAAAGCTCACTACATCCCTCGGCAAAATGTCACAGCTCCTATCAGGTGGCCCTCTCCACTCAGCCCTCTCAACATCTGTTTTCCACTTCCATTGACCTTATCCCTAAAGGCCTAAGGTGGAAATAGCAGTTGTTACTTGCTCCAGAGTATGGCAGAATTCCTTTCGGTTTCCCTCAACTGCCACACGTTTGTGAAAGTCTTTTCATTAAACTCTTCAAAAACTATCCCTGTTTACTTGACCAATCTGTTTTCTGCCAGGACCCTGACTGATACACTGAGAAAGGATCAGTTAATCAAATCAGCTAATCTTTGGGGGGAATAATGGTTAAAGCCTACCTCATATCAGTCACAAAAAAAAATTACAGACAAACTGAAGATCAATATATTCAAAATAAACTATATAAATGTTAATAGAAGGTACAGGAAAATAAATATTTTATAACCCTGGGTAAGAATTCCTTCTTTAAAAAGACAAAATTTCAAAACACATAAGAGAAAAACTTATTAATGACATCGAAATTAAAATTTTTGTGTGACAAAAAAAGCAACAGATTTGGCAGTCAGAACTTGTAAGAAAAGATTAATAATTAAGGCATAAAAAGGATGTCAAAACACCCATAAAAATGATGAGCCACACAATAGTAAAGTGAAAGAACATATTCTACCAGACATATTATGAAGCTACAGCAATAAAATGTAAAAAAGAGACAGGTTTTATTTTACAGTATTATGACAGATCAGATGCCCTAAACTATGTACCTATTGACAGCAATTTAAAATGTTAGATGAAATATTTTTTAAAAGGTATTGCAAAATGTATGTCTGATCAGGCAAGAGGGTAAGAAACTGTCAGGGGAAAAAAGTGAAAGCTGTACTGTAGGACGGCAGTGAGATTTCACCATGTCTCTGAACTCTGGTGGCCGGGAGCCTCTGATTTGAGGACTGCATGGGGCATCAGAGATAAGCAATAAAGCCTATGGGCTCCACAAGGTGGAAAGCTCAAAAGAGACTTCTGAATAAAGTTGGAATCACAAAGTCCTTCACCCACAGTGTAAAGGTGAATGAGGAGTAAACCCCTGTATAGAAGAAAAAGGCAAGGACAGGTCTGCCTTACTGGTTTAGAAGGGAAAGCTCTTCCCTGAGAATTTCTAACCACCAGGGGGCCTCACGCAGGTCTGAGGTCCAAATTCCCACTACACCACCAGGAAGTCCAAAGCAACCTTAAGCTAACAATTTTTACATGTGCCCTTCAGGTAGCTGCGCCCCCAGGCAACTGGCAAAGGCAAATACAAATCCCCTCTGGAGGCAGGCAGCTTCAACCCCGGGATTCAAAAAGAAAAATAGGTAAAGGATTAGCAAGCAATTCACACAAGATAAAGTGTACATCGTCAATTAACAGAGAACACAGAAAATGCATCATCTCACCAGGTGCAAGAGATATGCAAATAAAAACACAACACGATACCACCACACCCACTTGATTGGCAAAATTTATACATCTCATAATATTAGGTGCTAACAAGGATGTGGGAAAACTGAACTCTCACATGTTGCTAACTCATTCATTATTCAACAAAATATTTATTGAGCTCCTATATATACCTGGTATTATTTTGGTGAAAACATAAAGTCTGTTTTGAAGCTTATATTACTGTGACCAGAGCCAAGTAATAAAGAATTACAGGTTAAGGGGAGAGGGAAGGGCAGAGAGTTAAGGGCTATAAAGAAAAATAAATCAGGGTAAATATATAGAGCAGAGGTCTGCGAAGTTTTTCTGTAAAAGGTCAGATAGTGGGCTTCCCTGGTGGCGCAGTGGTTGAGAGTCCGCCTGCCGATGCAGGGGACACGGGTTCGTGCCCCAGTCCGGGAAGATCCCACATACCCCGGTGCGGCTGGGCCCGTGAGCCATGGCCGCTGAGCCTGCGCGTCCGGAGCCTGTGCTCCGCAACGGGAGAGGCCACAACAGTGAGAGGCCCGTGTACCACAAAAAGAAAAAAAAAAAATTTTAGGATGTACAGGACAAATGGCCTCAGTCGAAACTACTGGCATTCCTCATTTTATTGCTCTTCACTTTATTGCGCTTCATGGATACTGTATTTTTTACAATTGAATCTCCATGGCAACCCTGAGCCAAGCAAGTCTATCTACACCATTTTCCAACAGCATTTGCTCATCTTGTGTCTCTGTGTCACATTTTGGTAATTCTCACAATATTTCAAACATTTTCATCGTTATTATATTTGTTAGGGTGATCTGTGATTAGTGATCTTTGATGTTACTACTGTAATTCTTTTGGAGTGCCACAAACCATGCCCATATAAGACAGTAAACTTCATCTATAAACGCCCATTGTGTTCCGACTGCTCCAGTGACCAGCCATTTCCCCGTCCCTCTCCCTCTCTTCGAGCCTCCCTATTCTGAGACACAACAATATTGAAATTAGGCCAATTAATAACACTACAATGGCCTCTAAGAGTTCAAGTGAAAGGAAGAGTGGCACCTCTCTCATTTTAAATTAAAAGCTAGAAGTGATTAAGCTTAGTGAGGAAGGCATGTCAAACACTGAGATAAGCCAAAAGCTAGGCCTCAGTTAGCCAAGTTGTGAGCTCAAACTAAAAGTTCTTGAAGAAAATTAAAAGTGCTACTCCAGTGAATGAGGCCTCAACTCTGTTCAATTCTATAAAGGCTGAGAGAGATGAGGACGATGCAGAAGAAAAGACTGAAGCTAACAGAAGTTCGTTCATGAGGTTTAAGGAAAGAAGCCCTCTCCATAACATTAAATTGCAAGATGAAGCAGCAAGTGCTGATGTAGAAGCTGCAGCACGTAATCCAGTAGATCCAGAAAAGAGAATTCATGAAGGTCGCCGCACTAAACACCAGATTTTCAATGTAGATGAAACAGCCTTACATTTGAAGAAGATGCTATCCAGGATCTTCTTGGCAAGAAAGGAGAAGTCAATCTCTGGCTTCAAAGCTTCAAAGCACAGGCAGACCCTCTTGTTAGCAGCTGGTGACTTTAAGTGGAAGCCTGTGCTCATTTACCCTTCCAAAAATCCTAGGGCTTTTCAGAATTATGCTAAAGCTATTCTGTCTGTGCTCTGTTAATGCAACAACAAAGCCTAGATGACAGCGCATCTGTTTACAACATGGTTTACTAAATATTTTAAGTCCATTGTTGAGATCTACTGCTTGGAAAAAAAGGATTCCTTTCAAACCATGACAGCTCACTGACAATGCTCCTGATCACCCAAGAGCTCTGATGAAGATGGACGATGAGATTAATGTAGTCTCATGCCTGCTAACACAGCATGTGTTCTGCAGCCCACAGATCAAGGAGTAATTTCAACTAATTTTACTCTTTAAGAAATATATTTCATAAGGCTAGAGCTGCCACTGACAGTGATTCTTTCATGGATCTGAGCAAAGTCAATCAAAAACCTTCTGGAGGGCTTCCCTGGTGGCGCAGTGGTTGAGAGTCCGCCTGCCGATGCAGGGGACACGGGTTCGTGCCCCGGTCCGGGAGGATCCCACATGCCACGGAGCGGCTGGGCCCATGAGCCATGGCCGCTGAGCCTGCGCATCCGGAGCCTGTGCTCCGCAACGGGAGAGGCCACAACAGTGAGAGGTCCGCATATCGCGCAAAAAAAAAAAAAAAAAAAACCTTCTGGAAAGGATTCACCATTCTAGGTATCACTAAGAACATCTGTGATTCATGGGAAGACGTCAAAATAATCAATATTAACAGGAGTTCAGAAGAAGTCGATTCCGATCCTCATGAATAACTTTGAGAGGTTCAAGACTTCATTGGAGGAAGTAACTGCAGATCTGGCAGAAAGAGCAAGAGAATTAGATTTAGAAGTGGAATCTGAAGATGTGACTGAATTGCTGTGATCTCATGATAAAACTTGAAGGATGAGAAGTTGCTTCTCATGGATGAGCAAAGAAAGTGGTTTCCTGAGATGGAATCTACTCCTAGTGAAGGTGCTGTGAAGATTGCTGAAATGACAGCAAAGGATTTAGAATAGTACATAAATTTAGCTGACAAAGGAGTGGCAGGACTTGAGGATTGACTCAAATTTTGAAAGAAGTTCTACTGTGGATAAAATGCTATCAAACAGCATTGTACACTACAGAGAAATCGTTTGTGAAAGGGAGAGTCAATCGATGCAGCAAATTTCATTATGGTCTTATTTTAAGAAATTGCCACGGCCGCCCCAAACTTCAGCAACCACCACCCTTATTAATCAGTAGCCAACAACACTGAGGCAAGACCTTCAACCAGCAAAAAGATACGACTCTCTGAAGGCTCAGATGATTAGCATTTTTTAAAAATAAAGTATTTTTAATCAAGGTATGTACATTTGTTAGACATAGTATCACTGCACACTTAATAGATGATAGTGTAAACAACTATTCCAAGCACTGGGAACCCAAAAAATTTCATGTGACTCGCTTTAATGCAATATTCGCTCTATTGCAGTGGTCTGGAACTGAACCTGCAATATCTCTGAGGTGCGCTGAACTCAACTCAACCCATGTAGCACAAAAGCCGCCACAGACCACACATAAATGAGTATGGCTATGTTTGTCAACCCCTACTACAGAATGAAGAATAATTTGTTTTTGTTTGTTCGTTTGTTTACCTATTGTGAAAGTTTCAAATATAAAGTATTTAAAAACACAGTCTAATGAATATCTATATACCCACCATCCAGGTTTAATATGAACATTTTGGTATACTTGTCTTATCAATATCTTGTTGAATTATTTTCGAGTAAATACTAGAAATCATGACACAGCCTCATGCATACTCCAGCATGCATTTTAAAAAATATTTTCCTACATGATCACACTATTGTCACAGCTAACAAAATTAACAATACTCCCTAATTTCACCTTACCCTCTGTCCATATTCAAATTTCTACAGAGGCTTAAAAAAAATTACTTTTACAGCTGGTTAGTTCAAATCAGGATCCAGTCAAAGGCAACAGAATGCATTCAGTTATTAGCTCACTCTTACGTGTGAGCTAATCTCATTTTAATCTCAAGTAGTCACCAACATATTTTTTCATGACAGCCTTGATGAAGAGACCAAACCAGTTGAAATATGGAATGGCTCACCTTACCAACTTAACTGATTTCATTTCCATTTTTAATTACATACCTTAGAGAAACTCTCCCAAATATGCACAAAGAAATAAATGCATGAGAATATTTTTGTTTATAACAGCAGAAAAGTGAAAACAACCCAAATGCTTATTGATAGGGAATGGATAACTAACACATCACTGTTTATCATAAGACAGAATTTCATGTAGCAGTTAAAAGGTATATACTATATCTATATGTATTTACATGGATAAATCTAAAAAACATGATTAGTAAAACAGCATTTAAGAACATAGTATATTGTTTATATATTTTTTTAAATAACACATTCAAAAAGTAGCGAACACTGTTCATAAATGTTCACATTCTAAAAATGTGTATATTATAAAAAATAGAAAATAAACTAATCTAGACCCCTCAAAAGCTTTTTGTTGCAATAAAATACACAAAGAAAGATGAATATTTGGAACTCCTTTTATGTGCATAGCTTAACTTGCAAAGAAGAGAGGGAACTCCTTTTCAAAGGATAGAACAAATAAAGATGAAACATAAAGATGGAGCACAGACGCCAAGGAGCTTAAATTGGTGGTCCCAGAAACTAGAGCTTCTGTTTTCAATGACTGCACAAAAAACAAGGACAAGACCTCGGGCCTATATAAGGTGGGAAACTAAAATAAAGACAGAGTCATTAAAGGTCCCTACGTTTACTGTGAAAAGATAAAAAAAAAAGCTTGTTGTTTTTTGGTCTTAATTCTGGATAAAGGAGGGAAAAAAGTCTGAATTCTAATCACAAACTGACCTTAATGAATGACTGAAGTTTAATTTTACCCCATCTGTACAGTCCAAAGCACTCCAAATAGAGAAATTAATGTGAAGTAGTCCCATCTTGGTAGCTGTTCCAAAGAAAGAGAAAACATAACTGCCTCTAGAGAAAGTCTCCCTGTGACACAACCCTCACAGAATTTTTACAATTAAAATCTCCATACACATGAGCTCATAATAAAAATGATAACATATAAGAAAAGAAAGCTTCATAGTGAGGGTCAACAGAAAGAGCAAATGTGATGAGACTCATTAAAAAACTTAAGATACACATAACATTGAGAAACAGAAAACAAAGTAAGGTACTCAATACGTTTTGAAAAATAATAGGCAATTAATAATGTCACAGGAAAGCACCAAGAGACAATGAAAGTATGAACAAGTGTATTTTACAAAGTAAAAAATACACCTTCTAAAAATAAACAGAATTAACTAAACAGTCAATTAGATATAGCTGAAAAGAGAACTTTTGAAGCAGAAAGAAAATAACTGTTAACCTAGAATTCTATAGCAAATAAAACTAACTTTCAAATGCAATGCAAAAATAAAAATATTTTTTCAGGAAAACAAAACCAAACAATGTGAAGAGGAACTTCTGAATGATATATACTTGAAAAAGAAAGCAAACCCAGAAGGATGGTCTGAGAATGCAAGATGAAAAGCTGGCCACAGGAAAGAGTAAACATGTGGTTAATCCCAAACACATATTACCATATAAAATAACAATAAGGATACTGCATTTGGGATTAAGAAAGAAGAGACAGAACTAAATATACTGGAAAATAAGAATGTGGAAAAGAAATGACCATTATTAAGAGGTCATTTAGAGGTCCTTAGATTGTTAGGGCAAAGTTTTTAGACTTTAAATATGCATGTTAAACCTTCATATGTTTATACATGTAATAATATGTTTAATAGATGTTTAATAAATATAATTTATTAAATCTTAAGTCGTGGAGGAAAATATGAAAAGGAGAAGGTTTTTAAATCAAAATGGGGACAAAATAAAATGATAGAAATACAGCGGTAAAAATGGTTCCAAATATATCAGTAATCATAGTAAGTATAACTGAGTTCTCCAACTAAAAACAAATATTGTCTAACTAGGTAAAAAATTCAGAATCCACATACATAATGCTTACAAGAGACACAAAACACAAGCATAGTGAAATGTAGAAAGATAAAGAAAAAAGATACACCCGGGAAATACTAACTAGAAGCCTGAGGCAAGTCTCACTGGGCTACAATCAGCAGAGCTGCAGCCTTCCTGGAGGCTGTAGGAAGAAGACATTTCCTTGCCTTTTCAAGTTTCTAGAGGCTGCCTGCCTCCTTTGACTCATGTCTGCTTCCATCTTCAAAGTCAGCAAAGCTGATGGAGTGTTTCCCACGCCACACCACTCTGACCTCTCCTCCTGCCTCCCTACCCCACATTCAAGGGACCCTGTGACTACATGACATGGCTAGCAAGTGGTGGAGAGAATCTTTCAACCCAAACCAGTCTGACTTGAAAGACCAGATCCTTCCAATACCCTTCACTGCTGTGCTAAGAACATATACGAATTTGTAAAAAATAGCCTAAGAAAAATAAATGAAGACAATACAATGGTCTAAAATGATCACCTAGTTTCTATCACACTCCTAAACATTTTAAGTTAGCACCTTATTTTGGGAGCTAGGGTTTAAGAAGAAGAAGCTAGAAGTAGAATGAAGGTAACTAGAAAGATAAAATGAAAAAAAAGCAATAATTGAAGATATATTAGCAGCTGAACCTAGAGGGAAAATGCAGTAATCAATAAGCACATGGAAGCACACGGCTGAATTCAAAAGGCTTTTCGAGTCAGTTAGGACTGCAAACATCCCACTTCATGCAAGAGTCCCATCTAGAGATACATGGTCCCTCGGGTTTAAAAACTCCACAAAGCTATTCTTCAAACCAGCCTAGATTTTTGTTTATACTATCTAACTACTAATAGTACATATATACAAATCTATAAGGATTATTAAAGAAGTAAATTTATAAAGCATTTTTAAAAGGCACAAGCCAAGTAATTTCAATAAGCATTTAATCACAATTTCACTTCTCATTTTCCACATGTTCTAAATGATTCCCTGGTTTGGGAAAGGATTGGGGATGGAACCAGCTTTCTGAGGAGGAGTGGGAAAGGCTTGCAGAAGGACATTTGAGTTTGAGGTCTTGTTTCACTTGCTTCAACAAATTATTTCACTGATTTGCAGGTGTGTTTTCTCACCTTGGATCAGTCAGTCTTGACGTACCTCACAGGTTTCTGTTATGCTCAGGTAAACTGGTATATATAAAAATATTTTTTAAACCCTAAGGAGCCATTCAAATAGAAGGCATAATGACACTGATGTTGATAATGATGGAGAAAGAACAATAGTAAGAGGAAGAAGGAGAAGAAGAGGAGGAGGGAGGGAAAGGGTCAAATATAATGACCTTTCATTTATTACATCAGTAACGCTTATGAGAGTTTCCTCCCTAAGTATGGCCAACAACTCAAACTCATATGTTACCCCATGTTCTAATGCTGACACTACTATTAGGTAGCTGTGTAACTTAGGCAAGTCACTGGTCTTAATTTCTCCAAATGTAAATTGAGTAATTTAAGCTAAAGTTCTAAATTTTCAAAGCTTTCTGGTTCTCCAGAAACTTCACTTCAGTAAGATAGTGATTCATTTTCTTTAAACTTCAAATGGTAGTATCCTGTTCATTTCAAGGCCCTGTGATGGGGAAGTAACCAATTTTAACTAAATAAAGAACTAGTCATTATCAATTACAATTATCCTGCTAAGATATAAAAATAATCTTATTTATTTGTTCTTTCAAAACATATATTATCTTTAGCTTGTATTGTTTTCTAACTTACTAGCCTTGTCCCTCTAACTACATAATAAAAAGCTCTTCAGGCAAGAAAGATTATTAATTCTTCTCATGTCCTTCACAGTACCTAGTAACACACTGGGCATATGCCAGACACTCAGTAAAATTTACGCAAAATGTGTAACATGGAGAAACTCAACTGTTCTTTACAATCCTTCCTCCCTCAGCAAAAGGTGTCTCAAAATTGTGAAAACATAATAGCTAAAAATGGAATTCTGTGTATATCTAAAAAACAAGAGATGCAAATATTTTTACAATCCTTTTTGCCAACAAAAAGTAGTGGAGGGAAGTATGAATTTACTAACTCAAAACACAGTAGAGAAGGAGACATGGATAAAGGATAAGAAAGCACTCATGTTCACTGTAACACTACTTTTACACAAGCCGAAACACAAAAGAAGGATATAAAGATTAGAAAAGTGAAAAGCTGAAAAAATGCCCAAGACTACAACACATGCTTCAAGTAAAAGTGACTGTGGTTATGAATAATTTGAAGAGCTTGATATTCTTTAAGAGGAAAAACAGCCTTTTTCACAAATCAAATGCAAAACACTTCAATGTTTGTTTCAGAGACATTTTATGTTATAAATGAAGTGTAAAGTCCAGAGTGTTTCAAACTAGTATAATATAATCAGGAAGTTTTATATTAAAAACAGAAAGCCAAAGGGACTATAAAAAGTAAAACCACACAACACTCATTTTGTTCTTGGCTAGGAAAAGTAGTATTTTATCTGATTCTTAGCAATGTTACCAGTCCTTCACTTGAACACAAACTAAATTGGTCTATGTAAGTAAGTTGACAACATTTCTTATTCTTGACTTACTTCAAACATTTCAGGCAAATTGAAAACGAAGTGTAACTATGTAAAATTGAATTTCATCTGAATTAGTTGGAGGATCTAAACTGACTGCTCATATTGTTAACTTTATTAATGACTCCTTAATTAGCAAGGTTTTAAGTACCTATAGTTTGAGGATTAACACATATTAAAAATAACAGTGTGAAATAACCCAATTTACAATATCAGGAGATGATAATGATTTTGTAGAGAGAAACAAGGTCTAATAAAAATAATCTAGATTCCTAATACCACTTACTGACAATCACAGCTTTATACCATGCTAAAATTACATACTTGTCCCCTCATTAGCAACTAATCTCACTTACTCTTCTTGCCAAACCAATTATGAGAAATTTTTGGACTCAAAGGAATTAACAGGACACTTGGACCTCTCTCAGTCTTCTCATGACTCAAGTAATTAGCATGCACTTGAATATGAAATCCATATTGTTTTCCTAAACTAATTAATGAAATGAAGGACATCAAAATGTTATCAACTAATAGCAACTGAAGTCCCATATATCAATAGTCCTCAAACAGATGTAATAGCTGCCAGATGTTGACAGGTTCTTTTTGGTCAACTCAGAGACTAACCTGGGGTGTAAATGAGGAGAAGGAAGCAGAGGTAGTTGCTTATCAAATACAGCAAACTATTTGTGTGATAAAGGAATATTTTATAGGCAATGCTTTGTATATTAAACAGCTTCTGGACTCTCCCAACTCTTTAGGCACATAATACAAGGTGAACAAATTATTATAGTAGAAATTTGCATTTATATGACACTTTCTTCCAAGCAGCTCAAAATGGAAGAACATACGGCTAAGCCATTTTCTCAAAAGTTCATAAAAAGCCTGGAATTTCTGAAAAGAAATTTGGAAGGCTTGTTTCTCCTGTCAGTCCCTTATTTTCCATGTCCTTTCAACCATTCAGTTCAGAAATCAGACTGTAACCGTTCATTAGACTTTCATATTGTTTCCTCTCCTTCCACAATCCTAAACTCAATAAAAAGTTTCCATTATACACAGTTGTAACTTCCTCCCCAAGGTTTTCTTACTGACTGAATGAGAGACTCAAAGCAGACTTCTTTTTACGGACATGTTTTATATTATAAATTAACAGCTCATTAGCTGTCCGTAGCTCTAACTTTTTAAAAGGCTAAATTAACAGTAAGTCAGAAATTAAATTTAGTTTGATTACAGACTTTATATTTCTTTACTAAAACTGAGGCCCGTCAAGAGATCTTTAAATAGTCGTACACAGTGTTTTGAGGACAGTACTTTGACTCTCTCTGAAGCCCACTGCCTATTAGATCCTATATCTGTTGGGTTTGCTCCTGGTAAATAGTACAAACCCAGAGTCAGGCACAAAATAAGCACTCTCTATGTATTTGTTTAAAAGGAGGGAGCGGGGCTGGCATACACATTTTTGAAAATTATCAACGAGGTTCAGAAAAGCCCAGCTGCAAATTCTTCCAAAGACACCAGGCCCCGACAAGGCTGAAAACAAACGCAACCTTGCTGGTCTCTTCCCCATGGACATGAGTAGTGTTAAGTATGGTAAAATTAATGAAAAGAAGTTGCTTCTGGCCGTCAATATTACTGCATGAATTCTGTGCCTGAGGTGAAATTTAAAATATTCTCTCATACCAAGTCAAACAAATCTCTGAAATCTCTAACCAATGATTAAACCACTGATCAGCACAGTTATTTTCCTAGGTCTTAATTCAGGGATGAAGCTTCACCTGATCTGAAATCTCAGGAAGCACTTTCAATTTCCTTGGGAAAATGCCTGACAGACTTCTTTTTAATCTTCCTTTAGATAAAGCTCTCTGAAGATCAAAGGGGCCTCACTCAGGCAGATGTGTTTTGCTGTCAATGGCTAGGGGGAAAAACAGACTTTAAGCAAACTGCTCAGAGAATCCTTAAACAATTAGGCATCAAATAGAGAATACAAGCTCTTCAGAAATGTCAATGGATAAGGAAAAGCACGGCATTCACACACACAAAAAAGACTTTCCTTGGAAAACCAACCTAGAAATAAGCCCTACCTGGAAAACTAGTCACAATTAAGTAGACGAGCTCTTCATAAATATTTAAAAATACTGAAGCAGTATACACAACCTGATTCTATTTACTGAAAGTCTTAATTTCTAAGAATTTCTGATGGAATCACTTAATTGACACAAAATTCCAAATTTAAAATCAGCCTATACATAATCACATAATCAGAAAAATCAGTCTTTAAACCTGACAACATATTGTTACTATTTCATAACTTCACGTAATTAGAAGCCCAAATTATGTAAACAGCCCCCAAAATTCCATAAACTAATTTCTGTTTATATCCTTCCAGAAAACACATCATTGGGCATGAGAAAATATTTCACTAGTAGTAAAGGAAAACATTCTTCTCTTGGACAACATGAATATCACATGAGGTAAGAATAAAGAAATATTGAACATGTATCTGAACTTTTTCATAACTTGAACTGATTATGCTTTATTTTTTCCATTCTAAAATATGAAGATAATTATTCATTTCTTGGATATACATCATTATAAACGTCTGAGGCAAAGAACTGCTTAAAATCCTCAACAAATACAGTAACAGTAATGATAATGTCATCTATGTATAACAGTTAGAAAGCCAGGAAGCCTAAAAATTATGCAAAAGCAAGATCTCTAATAAACCTGTGATGCATTTTCAGATTTTTCCAAGCACTGTTCCAGTGCATAAGCTAATAAACAAAATCTAGTACTAAGGAAAAGTAACTAAGTTTTCATTTGGAGAATAAGTTTTAATTAAACACTGTCCAATTAATTTTACTGTAAAATTAGATGTATCTTTAATCCTACCTCTATCTACAAATCCAAAAAACGTAGAAAAAATCACTAATAAGGAAACTGGTTATAAGACAAATTCTTAAAGGTTTCAGCAAACTTTGTTCTTTGTTCTTTGATAGCTACAAAACATGCACAATGATTTCCATTGCATTTTAGTAAAGATAACAATTTTTTTTAAACTTACTATAATAAAGAATTACCTAACAGCAAATAAACTCACTCAAGGAAAGGAACATCTAGCCCATCTCTCCAAACACCAATAAGATTGTTGTTTTACCAGGTATAGTTTTTATGCATACCAAAAGTACAGTGGGCAACAATTCTTAAATGCCTGTGAATATGGCTCTTAAATTCATGAGTAAAATTATTCTCCTTTGGGGCTTCCCTGGTGGCGCAGTGGTTGAGAGTCCACCTGCCGATTCAGGGGACACGTGTTTGTGCCCGGGTCCGGGAAGATCCCATATGCTGTGGAGCAGCTGGGTCTGTGAGCCATGGCCGCTGAGCCTGCGCGTCCGGAGCCTGTGCTCCGCGCAACGGGAGAGGCCACAACAATGAGAGGCCCGCGTACTGCAGAAAAAAAAAAAATTCTCCTTTTTAAGGGAATGTAAGTGGTATTTAGCTTCAATTCAAATGTTGTTCAATATACAAATTTTACTGTTTTCAATTATTGGCAATTTTTTAAAGTATTTTTTCTACCATGAAAGTAATATGTGCTTATAGAAAATTTTTTTTACTGATTTCACTAAAAATAACACATGGTCTCCATGAAGCATAGATCAAAGTATAAAGAAGTAAAAAGTAGCCTAAATTCTACCACCCAGGTATAAACACATTTATCAACATTTTGTGCCTTTCCTTACTAACTACATGTATTGTTGTTTTCCCATAGCTGACTATACACACACATACACACACACACACACACACACACACAGACATATATATGGAGAGAGAGAGAGAAAGAGACATATTTTTACCAGCATATTTGTCAAAGGAACTAAAGACACTAATGGTACATAATGTTTACCATGGATGATTCGTAAGTATTTCCAACTTAAAAAACTCAACACCTCCAGTCATTTCACATCAATTTAAACACACAGTAAACCATTAGTCAAAATCCTAAACTACGAAAATTCCCTTTATGTTGTTCAGTTCAACTCTGCTGCGGAGAATGGGGGTGGGGGGATACTCTGTGTAATCCTCTTGACAGATTATCATAATCGTTTGGCTCGTTCTGCCATTACTACAAATGCTACAATAGAAAAGGAGTCAGTTATTATTTTATGTAATAAGCAAGAATGACAAGCAATTTCTTATGAACTGTGGATATGGAACATGGCTCAAAAAATAGATATACTCGGGCCTCCCTGGTGGCGCAGTGGTTGAGAGTCCGCCTGCCGATGCAGGGGACACGGGTTCGTGCCCCGGTCCGGGAAGATCCCACATGCCGCGGAGTGGCTGGGCCCGTGAGCCATGGCCGCTGCGCCTGCGCGTCCGGAGCCTGTGCTCCGCAACGGGAGAGGCCACAACAGTGAGAGGCCTGCGTACCGCAAAAAAAAAAAAAAAAAAAAAAGATATACTCATTCTGAGATAAGAGAAACCCGCCAGAAACAGTGCAAGGCTGAGCTCATGGCCCAGGCTAAAGAATCCAACTGCCAAGACACAACCCAACTAAATTCTTGAGGTTAGGACGCAAGCTAGATAAGAATCCTGTCACTTTGTTCTCCGGGTGAGCACCCAGAATTTATCCACTAGCAGAGAGAAACTGTAATGTGATGTTGCCGTGCTTCCTATTATTCCCTCTTTTGGGAAGCAGCACCCATGATGGATCATCTCACTGTCTGTTTCATACCCTGCAGAACACAGCTCTCAGAGCTGGCATATAAAGCTAAGAATCCGCCTGGGGACCCTCAGGCTCTCTCCGTATCCCAAGAACTAAACAAAAGTTAGTTTCCCGTGAGTTTTCATGCGTCAAATCATGACTGCCAATGTGTCCAACAGTCCCGTTCTATGAGGCAGAAGTCAAGGCATAGCCAGTAGCAAACCCTCACCTTCTAACATAGTTGTCCATTTGAGAAGAGAAAAGCCACCACACCTCCTGAAGATGGAATTCATTCAAAGGGACCCATGTCTATGCTTTACTATCAGTCCAAGAAAAAAAGAGTGATGGAAAATTACTGCAACAACTTTTATTCAGGAAGGACTTGGTCCATGTGAACATGTCTCAGGTGTGGTGAATACAAAATTCTCCTCAACATGTCCCTATGGTTTGTTGGGTATTTAGACCTATGGCTAACTCAGTGCTGACTCCCTGAAATGCTCTGTCGTAGGGTGTAAAATGCTTCAGTAACCAGCAACACAGTGCTCTAAGCTGGCTCACCAGGCACTCCTTCCAGACCTTCCAAGTCCTGTGCCTGAATGGTCAGATAAGTGAATGATAAAAAATGGGTCCACCTCCCTTTGTGGGTCTTTCCCATCCTCCATTAAACGGTTAAACAGGAAGAGTATGTTCTCAGTATATGGGGGGCTTGATTCCACCAATAACCTAACATTATACAAACTTCAGCAATTAGAGCGATGAAAAGCCATTCAAAGAAGAAAGGAAAGTGTTCATAGTAATACCTATGACAGGAAAAACAATGGTCAGGGACACCAGAGTATCTCTACTAGAAATATCTCCTCTCAGACTTAGTCTTCAATTGCTGAGATCTCAAATTATGCTGAGGTTACTCATTATATGTTTTATGTACCTATTTCTCCTAATTTTCATTTTTGGTTTAAATAGTTTTATTCATAGTTGAATTTGCATGTGTTACAAAAATATTGGAAAAAATTATGATAATGTCTAGAGAATGCCATCCATTGTCACAAGTGACAAACTGGACATGAGGGCCTCTGCTTCATCTCAGAAGCCAAACCATATCACAAATCAAAAAGTCCACTACAGAGTTCATCCTTAGAATTCCACTAATCACTTGGAACTGGAGGCCCAATATACCAATTTGCTGTGAGGAGCTCCCTACTTGTATAGCCTCACTTACAGAGTTGTCTCCACCACACTCAAATTTTCTGACTCAATTTCTGTAGGAGTTGTGCCCTTCCTTTCTGAAGTCTTCCTCTAAGTGTACCTTCAGTTAGTAATAATGTCAGCCTTGGAGACACAAAGTATATTATTTTTAAAATATTCAACAGATACTATAGTTCAGTGTCAAATATTAAAGGAAAATCATATAAATGTATATTTCCTCCAGATAAGGACTAATTTAATGTACAATATAAAGTCAAGACTTATCTTGTAAAAATCTGCTATTAAAAACTTGAACTGAGAAATGTCATAAAATTGAAATATATTTCAGCCAGAATACTTTATATGTGTGTATAAATATACGCATATGTACACATACAATGAATGTTAAAAATGTACTATGAAGCAGGTATTAAGCAAATACTTATTATCATATTTTAAATGTTGTCTTAAAAAACATAACTTTTCTTAAAAAAAGTAATTGACAGAAGGAAAAGACATTTCAAGTTTTAACTTTCATATCTTGCTTTAACATAGGAAAACAGTTTTTCCTCTGTCCCAAAAAAGTGCTTTATATACGTGAAACGTGCACTTATGTATTTCACTCAGAGAAAAATGTATCAGTGTAACAGTACACAGAAATAAGTATATAAAATATTTTTAAATGATTTTTACAATTGGTAAAAAAAAAAAAAAAGTCACAGTTAAAACATACGAAAAGGCATTTGTTTGTTTTTAGATTAAAGCTACCAGAAAAAGAGAGGAACATTTTACATCTGCATGGCCCTCTGAGTCCAAAAGCTCCAAAGATGGGGAAAATGGCCCTGAGTTTTCAGATGCCTGGAGTGGGATAAAAAAGGAACTATGGGGCCCACATTCCTGCAATATGTCAAAGTTCAGGTTTCTAGGTCACCATTAAATGCAAAAATTACAATAGAAACAATAATACACAAAAGTCATGGATTAAAAGATACAATACTGTAGAGATGTCAGTTGTCCCCAAGTTGATCTGTAGACAATATAATCCCATTCAAAATCTTTGCAGAGTATTTGTGTGTGTGTGTGTGTGTGTGTGTGTGTGTGTATCTGTGTGTGTGATTTGACACACTGATTCTACAAACTTACATGCAAATACAGAAAGGTCAATAATGATCAAAAAAGAACTAAAGAACAAATTTAGAGACTTTCATTTTCAAGTGTAAATCCTATTTATTAAACTACAGTAATTAAAATATAGTGTGGTAATAGTGCAACAACAGACAAAAGAGAACAATGAAACAGAATCCCTATTTGCTTGAGCAAAAAGAAAGAGTCGTACACATATACAGTCGTTTGATTTAGGACAAACGTTGACACTGCAGCGCACTGGAGACAAGATGATCATAATGGTGATGCGCCAAACAGACATACATGTGGAAAAAAATAAATCTTGTACCCTATATCATACCATATATAAAAACAAATTTCAGATAGACTGTATACTTGTAGATTATTCTATTTCCCATCAGTACTCTTCATAAAGGTGATTTACAAAAACAAAAATGAAGAAAATAGGAGGGAGGGCTCTTGAAAATAATACTATATTAGCAGACAAAAGAACAGGTGAGTGGGAAGACGGATTAAGAAAATCTCCCTGTATACAGAACAAAAAGAAAAAGACTTGTACAAAAGAAGAGGAAAAACAGCTAGAAGATAAATCCAGATTTAACTGAAATATAGAAGAAGTTCATTTATTCCTTCATTCAACAAATATTTATTGTACAGAGTACTTACACTGTAAAGACAGTGTTTTAGGCACTTGGGATAAAACAATGAAAAAAAGAGAGAAAACTCACTCTAGTTTTAGAGCTTATATTCTGGCAGAGTTCTATAAAGTAAGAAGAGAGACACAAGAGGAAAGATATTACCAAAGAAATAATATTAGACATTTTCCCAGGGAAGAAAAACAGTTTCCAGATTAAAGTAGCCCACCAAGACCCAGCCCAATGCCACAACACCACATGGAGGTATATCAGTGCAAAATTTCAAAACATCAAAGATAAAGAGACATCTTAAAGTATTAATCTTCTTATATGTCAAATACAAGAATCAGAACACCATTTGATCTCCCAAGAGAATCACTGGAGGCTGCAAGGCAATGACAACACTTTGAAAATTCTGAAGGAAAATAATTCTCAATTAAGAAGTTCATACCTAGACAAGTGTAAAACAGGTATTTTCAAAGATCAAAAGGGTCTAAAAATGAACATCTCACACGTGCATTCTCAGGGAACTCCTAGAGGGTATGTTTCAACAAGCAAGAAGCAAAACAACAAAGGAGACATGGAATCCTGTGAACTAGAGACAACAAAGGAGACGGGTGAAGGAAGAGGGTGGAGTGGTGGTGATGTGAAGTTCTATGATGGGAGCTGCACAGAAGCCCAGAAAACCACCAGCTCAGGTTGAAGTCTGGCTCTTGGGGGAACATCTCTAAGATGAAAAAGGAACTGATAAGCCACCTGATGTGTTTGACTGTATTAAGCTGAATTTCATAGAGTTCAAGGACAAACCAGTAACAGGTATATAGAAAACCTGTGGAGAAAAGAACTATCCTCCTTAGTACACTGTGTGGGCCAGCTATGGACAATAATTATAGTCATAACAGTGTAAGCACCATGTTCAGATTCAACCAAAAGTCGTGAAATTGGGAGGATGAAAGGAGGGAGAGGGCAATGTGTATAATATGTGTGGCAACAGGTTGGGGAAAGGCACAAGAATCAGCTAAAGGAGTTAAATCCTCACCCCATAAGAACTGTGAAAGATAAAAAGAAACGAATTGGTTAGGGATGCCAGGACTGGAGGAACAACAAAACGGCAGCGCATGTTATGAACACCCACCTAACGGATAAAAACAAACCAGGCCTGGTGTCTCCCGATCTCTAAACTAGCAAAGGAGGCAGCTAAGGTGGGCTCATTCCTTCCCTTGGTCAGTAAGAATCTCAGCAATGACACCAGGCAAGCACAGCAACACCAGAAAGGGGTTCAACTAAGAAGCTCACTGAGAATAAGCAGCCAGAAGCAATGCTCCTCTTCCCCCTCAATTTCCCCAAAGCAACCATGAAGCCCAGACTGGGGAAACACCTTCTGTACCCTCAGTAGGCACCCGCAGGAATCAGTGCAAGTCCTGCAGGCATCAGAAGAACAAAACAGATCGAAACAGCAAGACCAAGGCTCTAAAAATTAAGGTGCCACTGGAACCACTAAAAAAAAGTAGACTAAAGTCTGAATGCTGAACCTAAACAAGGTGACTGTTGGCTAAAATAAAAGGTTTAAGCAAGACCAAGAGTCTCCCAACATGATAGCCAAAATGTCTAAGACACAATTAAAAATCATACATCACACCAAACGCCAGGAAAATCACAACTTGAATGAGAAAAGACTATTGACTGATGCCAACACTAAGATGCACTTGTTAGAATTACCTAACAAGAGCTTTTAAGTAGCCATCATAAAGATGCATCAATAAGCAATTACAAATTCTCTTGGAACAAATTTTTTAAAAAAAGAAAAGATAATCTCAGCAAAAAATAAAATAGAAGTTATAAAAAAGAAACCAAACAAAATTTACAGAATTGAAAAATACAATAATAGAAATGAAAAAAGAAACTTGCTGCAAGTGCTTAATAGGACAGTGTAGATCACAGGATAGAACTGGTGAACCTGAAAATAAAACAGTACAATTTACCAATCAGAACAAGAGAGAGAAAAAATACACCAGGGGAAAAATATGACAGAGACTCAGGACCTGTAGTGAAATAACAAAAGATACAAAATTTGTATCATTGGAATCCCAGAAGGAGAGGTGAAAGCTTGTGGGGCAGAAAGAGTATATGAAGAAATAATGACTATTTCCCAAATTTAGCCAAAAAAACGTAAAACCTACAGATTCAAGAAGCTGAATGAATCCCAAAATGGATAAATGCCAAAAAGTCCATATCAAGACAAATTAATGAAAACTTAAAAATTACTGAAATCAGTGAGAGAGAAACAACACCTTACCTACAGAGGGATAACAACTCAAATGACAGATTTCTCAGCAGAAACCATGAAGGCCAGAAGGAACTGACATATTTTTCAAGTGCTGAAAGAAAAAAACTGTCAACCATAACTTCTATATCAACAAAATTATCCTTGAGAAATGAAGAAAAAATAAAAACATTCTGAGACAAAGGAAAACTGAAAGAATTCATCACTAATAAACCTTTTCTTGAAGAATGTCAATCATTCCTCCAAACTGATCTATTGGTCTAACATGACTTCTATCACAATCCCAGTACAAACAGACATTGCAGACATAGACGAGATTATTCAAAAAGTTACATGAAAAGGCGAATAACTACAATAATCTTGACAGAGAAGAACAAAATGAAAGGAATCACATTACCCAATATTAAGCTGTACTATAATACTACATTAATCAAAACTGTGTGATATTGGCAGCAGGACAGATACACAGATCAATGGAACAAAATAGAGAACCCAGAAATATATACACATAACTATGCCCAACTTACTTTTGGCAAAGATGCAAAAACAACTCAATGAAAGAATGAACAGTCTTTTCAATACACAGAGCTGGAACAACTGGGCAACTATGGGTTTTAAAAAAAAAAAAAAAAAGAAGAACCTCAACCTAAAGTGTCACATCTTATGCTAAAATTAACTCAAAATGGATCACAGATGTAAGTATAAAGTTAAAACTCTGCAATTTTTAGAAAAAGTAGGGGAAAAATCTTCCAGAACTAATGGTAAGAAAATAATTCTTAGACTTGACTCTAAAAACACATAAATCCATACAGGAAAAACCGGTAAATTGGACTTCATCAAAATTTTAAACTTTTGCTCTGTAAAGACCCTGTTAAGAGGATGAAAAAAACTACAGACTGGGAGAAAATATTTGTAAACCCGCATATCCAATAAAGAACAAGTGTCTGAATATATAAAGAACTATCAAAACTCAACAGTAGGGAATTCCCTGGCAGCACAGTGGTTAGGGCTCTGCGCCTTCTGCCGAGGGCGCAGGTTCAATCCCTGGTCAGGGAACTAAGATCCGGCAAGCTGAACGGTGGGACCAAAAAAACCCAAAAAAACCCTCAACAATAAAAAGGAAAAAAAGCCAACCTGATCATAAAATGGGCAAACAACATGAACAGACATCAAAAGATGTTCAACATCAATAACCATTAGAGCACTGTGAAATCACGATAAGATATTACTACATACTTACCAGAATGTCTAAATTTAAAAAATGATTACACCAAGTACTGGCAAGAATGCAGAGAAACTGTGCCATTCATACATTGCTGGTGGAATACTAAAATGGCACAGCCACTTTGGAAAATAGCTTGATAGCGTCTTATAAAACTAAATATGCAATTACTATACAACACAGCAACTGCACATTTGGGCATTGCCCCAGAGAAATGAAAAATTACGTTCACACAAAAACCTGCACATAAATGTTCACAGTAGCTTTATTGGCAATAGCCAAAAACTAGAAATAACCCAGATGTCCTCCAACAGGCAAATGGTTAAACATACCATAGCAGATCAATATCATGGGATACTCCTCAGCAATAAAAATGAATGAACTATTGATAAACACAACGACTTAGATGACTTCCAAGAAAATTATGCTGACTGAAAAAGAAACTCCTAAAATGTTACATACTATAACATTTTTGAAATGACAACTTATAGAAATGGAAAACAAACTCATCATTGCCGTGGATTAGGGATTGGGGAGGGGATGGTTATGAAAGCACAACAAGGGACCTTTGTAGTAATAGAACTACTCTGTATCTTGACTACAGAAACACAAACCTACATCTGTGATAAAACTGCATAGAATGTGCGCATGTGTGTGCATGCACACACACATACAACACAAATGACAAGTAAATCCAGGGAAACTTGAAAAAAATCTAAATACATTTATTAATACCAATAAAAGTTCATTTTTAAAGGGAAAATTAAAAGAAAAAACAATAAAATGTAACATTAAAAAGCATGATAAAGATGAAACTCTAGAAAGCGAGTTAATTTTTATGATCTGGCTATATCAATTTTATCTTGGGACTTGGTTTTCTCTTATGCATATTGTGTTTACATATTCTTATTGCACACTGCCTCAAAGTTTTGCAGTATAAATAAATTGACAACCAACCAACCTTGGCTCCAGGTTTATATAAGAAATAAGAAAGCAGTTGTTAATTACTATAAATAGAAGTAAATTATAATGAAAAAGTTAGCATTTTAATGAAAATGACAAAGTTCTCAACATAAAAAAGCCACATAACCTAAAATTCTTAAATTTTCCCTTTCTTCCTCTCCTATCTCACAGCCATGCTTTGTAGCAAAATTGAATAATGAGTGAAATTACTTTATAGATCTAGACTAATCCAAAATACGTTAATCCAAATGTACCTGAATTACAGTTCTAGAACTGTAGAGTACACCACTGTCTCTCAGCTCTACTAAGAAATACCACAGTCCCAATGTCCACCTGAGATGCAAGGCATCATCTTACACTGGCTGAAGGTCAAAGAACACAAGCTGATAGCCCTTCCTAAACCAACGTGTGTCAAGTGTAGTGAGATGAACACCTGCATTGAAATTACCCAGGTGTTTGCTTAAAAATGCATATTCCTGGGCTCTACCCAAAGCTATCATATCAGTTCCTGTGGCTACCGTAACAAATACCGCAAACTGGGTGCTTAAGACAACAGAAATGCACCCTTTTAGATTTCTGGAGGCCAGAAGTCTGAAATCACAGTGTTGGCTGGGCTGCCCTCCTTCTGGAGGCTCTAAGGGAAATTTTGCTCCTTGCCCTTTCCAGCTTCTGGTGGCTCTCAGCCCTTTACACGTGGTAGCATCATTCTAACCTCTGCCTGGTCACACTACCCCCCTCTTCTGTCTTCTCTGTATGTCTCTCTTATTAGTACCTTGTGATGGCATTTAGGGCCCACCTACATAATCCAGAGTGATCTCCTCATCTCTAGATCCTGAATTTATTCACATTTGCAAAAACCCTTTTTCCAAATAAGGTAAAATTCACAGATTCTGGGGATCTGATGTGGGATATCTTGCAGGGGGACATTTTTCAGCCTATCACAGCTACTGAATCAGGATCTCTGACTGTGGGGAACAGGGATCTGCATTCTTTACGTGCCAGCAAATCGCATGCATAGTCAAGTTTCAGAGCCACTGTCCTAAGTACTAGGGAAGAGGACTCCCACAGCACCAAGGCACTCACCCTACTCAGGCACTGGTACAGGGGCTTCAGCAAGTTTGGAAGAAGTGGGCAGAGTACACTGGGTCTAAGCTCTGCCACAGTTCCAGACACCAGTAGTAGGATGTGGACAGAGGGGCAGTGACGCAGGGTCAGTTCTATCATGGGGTCAGGATGGTGCTGAGGAAGCAATGCTGGGACAAAGGGAGTGGTGGCATTAAAAATAACAGTCGCATGTAGTTTTCTCATGGTTGAATGAGGCAACTGACATCAATAAGGGCTTCACAATGAAACGTGCTCTGTGCTGGGAAAAAACAGAAACAGAAATAGCCAGAAAACAAAAACAGGGAGAGAAGGAAGGGATATCTCAGCAGGAACAGCAACAGAAATCTGATTCATCAGAAACCTTACAAGACTTTTGGAAAAAGTAAACAATGGGAAGTTCTAACAGGGTGATGGATGAAGAAAGGGAAATTCCCACAAGAAGGATAATCCACATAACTACATGTATTCCTTTGAATTCTAAATGTCACCATAAATAGGACAATACTGTAGGAAGTGTTTCTCTAATATAACACAGCAGGTTGGCAAATATTTTCATTATTTTAATATTTGCAAGACAGCATTATGAGCTCTAAGTATTGAAGCAAATATATACAAAATTAAGTTTTCTTAATGTGACATTTTAGTAGTAAATGTTTTGTTCTGTTATTAATGCATTTTCCAAATAACTTTCTTGCTTTTTACTTTTGATACAACAATCACAAGGTTAACTTTATTCCAGGGATGTTTACTGTAAGAACTTCCCTATGATTCAAAATGAATTAATAAATCTATGTTATTGATACGTAGGCACATAACTCCCAACCTGCCAGTTTCTAGTATCAATCACCTGCTTCTAAAAAGTGGCAGAAAGAAACCAGATGCCTAGCAAAAGCAATGTACAGCCAGCATCTAAGAATCTGAGATGGCAACATCATTCTAGAATCCTTAGGAAAGTAACTACTTATTCTGAAGAGCTTAGATGACATTCTACCTGTTCTAAAGAAAGCTGACATGACAAAGGCCCCAAATATGTTAAACAGATAAGATATAAAAATGTCTGTAACAATTAATTTTAATCATGTGAGTCCATTTCAATGACCCTTGACAAATTTACACAGTTTAACTCAATAAAAAGTTTAGTCCTCTGTTCCTGGTTCTAAGACACCAGTTTACTAATGGTAATGAGTTTTGAACAAACTATTTTTACTATATATGAAAAAATCAATATTATTCACAGCTCATAAGCAGAGACACCTATACACTGTGTTAACACCCCTGCTTGGGGCCCATTTTCTTGGCAACCGCCCAAAGCAATGTCTTCATATACTGCCCCAAGTTTCTTCCCTACTGCACTGGTTTGACTGGCCATATACAGTTGGTTCATAGTTAGAGAGAAAAACTGTTAATATTGGAAAACGCAAAGTAACCAGGTAGAGCAGAGTTCCTGAACTCTGATGGAACTATTTAATTTTATGTGTTTTGTTCATCAAGTATTTACTTTAGCTTAAATTTCAGTAAATTACTCAGTCCTACATTAAATATAAATTCTCATTAGCAAACATCTTATGCAGTGAAAGATAATGGAAATTAAATTAAATCTACTTAATTCCGATTCCACGTCAATACATCAACAGGACCGAGGAGACGGATCTTGTGCTGAGGCACGTTTGCTAGGCAGCTCCCCTCCCTGCCCCAGAGTCCCCAAGCCCTCCATCTCTCCTCTCTCTGTCCTCAGATGGCATCTCTTAATTCACAAAAGAAAATGCAGCGTCTTCATTCTTCCTCCTGCATACTTCGCCTCTGACTCAAACTTGCCTGCACCTTACATGCTCATCTTTTCATCTGTCTCTGCAGACACAGTGGGAAAGGGGCCCCTATTTTTTAATAGAGCTCCATGCTCCCTCATCTCTTTAGGGACCTTGTGTCAGTTACCTCCGTCATCTCCTTTATTTTCACTCTCTATTCCCGAAACTTAGGACGTTGCTCAAGTCTTGTTCATCTCTCTCTCTCTCTCTCTCTCACACACACACACACACACACACACACACACACACACACACACACACACACACACACACACACACACACACACACACACCCTCCCTCAGCCCTACATCATCTCCTTCTAGCTATTGTATTGTCCACTTTTCTTATAGCCAACCTACTGAAATAAAATACTAGTACGTTTGTCTCCACTTCGTCTCCCATCCTCTATTCAGTCCCTTTAAGCTACCATCTTTCAGTGCCACTTCAGGAACCTGGTCTGGCCTACACCACTGATAACCTCTTTGTTGCCAAATCCAACAGACACCTTTAAGGACTGAGCTGACGTGAACTCTCTGAGCCAACTGACCACACTAACTACTGCTTCCCCTTAGAAAAGTTTCTCCTCCTTCGGCTTCCACAAAACTGCTCTCCTCCTATTTTCTTACCTTTCTGACTATGCCATTTCAGTCAGTTTTATTTAGTAAATGAAAATGAACAAATTAGTCACACAAGTCTGTTTGCTACTTGGTATCTTTTGAGCTTAAATGCTGGATATCTACTGTAGATACTAATTCATCATGAAAAATAATATTGTGAGAATATTTATCAACTATAAATATTCATCAAAAATATAATATTTAATACTTACATACCGTTCCATCTAGGAATACAGTGTATTCTATTTACTTAGGTCCTTACTGTCAGATAGTTAAGCTGTTCAGTAAAGTGTTCTGAACAGACTTCAACAGTCTACTTCTAATTAAAGATGATCTATCACAATAATGTAATATATAACCAAATCTTCTCAAATCTGTAATTGATATGATTCTTGCTGCTGCCTCCTGATTAGAGATACTGAAGTCACCTTTGCCTCTCTTTCATTCCTTGTATGATGGTGGATAAATCCAATCAGCATTCCTCAGCAGGAAGATTTTAGAAAGCATGATGTTGTAGCATCAAGCCCAAGGACTTATTTCCACAATGAATGAAAGTAACAGATGCCCAGATTTGACCTCTCTGTGCAGATGAGCCCAAATAGAACTGGGGGTAGAGGGTTTGCCTTCAGAACCCTCTGGAGGAGCAGCTTTGAGGTGCCCTGAGCCCAAACCGCAACCGTCTTTCTTGGAGAGCCATCCCTACGTAGCTTACGCCATGACAGAAGAGAAAGGCTTCTATGAACCTAACTTCTCTGTGTATGTGTGAAAAGAAAAAAAGAGATTTCATTCTTATATTTAATAAATTATTCTCTTTACAGTGCTTCTATGTTACTGCTTTTGTAGAGGCACTGAACGAATATCTCAGATTTTCCCTTTGTTACCCAGGGTCTTTAAATTGTTAAGTTACATCCTGATTAGTGGATTTGTTCACAGCAGTAATCCTTCTTGTGCCTGCAATTTTAGTCAGCAACAATAAAGAGTTATCAGGTAGCATTTGACATTTGAGCACAGAGAAATAACCTTTCCAATTTACTAAATCCTGCTGTTAAAAAGTCATTACCTTTCTGAAAATGGGTTAAGCTGGAGAAGAAATGTAATCATTTAAGTATTTTAAAAGAATACTGATGGCATTTAAATTTAGAGGGGGAAAGGATGGTTTATTTAGTAAAATCCATTAGCATAATAAATGACTAGCTATCAAGAAAAAGGCAAAGGTTGGCCCTTGTATCTCACCATACATAAAAGTAAATTCCAGGACTTCCCTGGTGGCACAGTGGTTAAGAATCCGCCTGCCAATGCAGGGCACATGGGTTCGAGCCCTGGCCCGGGAAGACCCCACATGCCGTGGAGCAACTAAGCCCGTGCGCCACAGCTACTAAGCCTGCGCTCTAGAGTCCACGAGCCACAACTACCGAAGCCTGCGTGCCACAACTACTGAAGCTTGTGTGCCTAGAGCCTGTGCTCCACAACAAGAGAAGCCACGGCAATGAGAAGCCCATGCACCGCAACAAGAGTAGCCCCCGCTCGCCACAACTAGAGAAAGCCTGCACACAGCAACAAAGACCCAACACAGCCAAAAATAAATTTTTTTTAAAAAAGGTAAATTCCAGATGACTTAAAGATTTCCATATCAAAAAAATAAGACAGTAACGTTCAGACTAGGAGAATTTAGGAGCATATCTGTAGAACTAGGGAAGACAGGAAACTCTCCACAATACAGATAGATAACTGTGATAACGTATTTTTTGTATTTATTCTATAGCAAAATAATAACAAACCACTTCAAAAATTTATAGACTGGTAAAAAATACTTCCAAAATAAATGATCAAAGAGTTAATACCTGATACAGAACGCACTCCCACAAACTGAAAAGAAAAAGACAACTCAATGTAAAAATAGGCAAATAACATAGAGGAAATTCACAGAAGACCAAACTAAAGTGGCCAATAAAAAATGTTGGAGATGTTCAGCATGACGAACAGTCAGAAAATGTCACTTAAAGCAAAAATGAAAATCTCACAGGAAACTACTGAAATGTCCAACAATAGGGAATGACTGCATAAACCGGCCATCCATACTACAGACACTATATACTGTAGTTAATTTTAAATAACTTTGATGTATATCTATTGTCCTGGAAGAAGGAGATGAAAAAGGCAATCTGAAGCCTCATGTATACAGAATGATCCCATTTATGGATCACATATTACTATTAATGAAGTCTAATACATTTGAAGTGTATATGGGTATAAGAAAGTAAGTATGTGTGTGTGTGTACTTGAACATGGAGAAAGATATGGAAAGATAAACCCTCCAATGTTAACATTAGTTGGGGAGAGGGAGAGAGGGTGAAGAGGAGGCTGCTGGGGAAAAGTAACTTTTCCTTCATTATATGTTAATCGCTTCAAATGTTACAATTATTTCACTCTTGTAATTAAAGAAAATATTAAATATAAAAATTGTTTCCTCTAATGTAGTTTAATGTATAATATTTAATATATTAAAACAGATATAACTAATACTGAATTACAAACGTGCTGAGAACACTTTTAAAATGAGATTGAGTCTATCTCCATCCTCTAAGATTTAAATAAGATTTCAAGTTCAGAGCTCTGCAACCTGTCACTTGCACAAAAAAGGGACCTAAAACCCAGCATACCAGATTTATTCATATTTCACATCACTTCATTAACTGTCCCTTCAAGAAATTCATCTTTTTCTCAACTTTTTTCTTGAAAGCTGTTCTACTGATTACATGGTCTCTAAAAAGATGGGCCACATAGAGACTTTTTGTAAGTCTGAAAAAGAATTTGAAGAGAATAAATTCATGGTAAAGCAATAATCTCATAAGCAAATGCACTTGACGGTACAGTTTAACATCCAAAAATATTGTACTTGTAGCTTAAACAATACCCTGGGATATTAACCTAATCCTACACAGTGCCACTGATTTAATATTATTTATTCCTCAAGGACTGAGTTCAAATACAGTTTAATCTTGTTTGAAAACAGGTATTGCTTAAAGTCATTGTTAACTTGTTCTACAAATGCTATTTTACAATACAATGTCAGGAATCTACTAGAGAAAATTAAAAACAGAGACTTGATAGAGTTTGAGTGGATTCAAAATATTTAACTTGATAAAGTTTCTGAAAGTTGGTTGTTCTCACTCATACTCTCTTTTTTACTCCTTTTTAAATCCTACTTTAATTGTAAGTCAAACAAAGCACTGAGAAAGTAATTTTAATTTCGAGGGGGAGGAAGGCTAGTGGAAATTTTGCTAACTCTAAGATTTTAATCCAATTTTCTGCAACTGTATGATAAAGGCAATGGGCAAATATTTTAGAATTAGACAAACTTTGGTCTGTACCTAATGCAACCATTTCTTCATTTTGTGACCTCGGCTAAGTTAATCTACTTCCATGAGCCTCAGCTCTTCATGCACAAAACAGAGATAATACAACCTAATGCACGGAGGTCTAGAGAAGATTAGAGATAGCACACAGCATGTCAAGCATATAGCAGGTGCACCATGAATTATAGTAACTGATACTGTGATTATTAGCAAAATTTCAGATTTATACCAAGGCTATTAAAAATTCCAAAAACAAAACAAAATATACACAAATATGCATAAAACATGTATAAGTTAAACTGGCTGAACATTCCTTTACCCTAAGAGTATATTCTGATTTAATGTGCAAACTTTATTTAAAAGAAATATAATTAAGGAAAGCTTCCTGACTTCCAGCTCCAAACCAAGATGGAGTACACATACTTTTCCCTATTCCTCCTGCTAAGTTCAGCTAAAAACTCTGAACCTAATATAGAAAACAATCATAAAAGCCTCAGAAAGGTGGAAAGAACAAGTAAGATTGGCTAGGGACCCCAGGACCCAAAGAATGACACAGCAGTATATTCTTTTGGTTTTCTTTTCTCCTCATCCCAGATCAGACGCTGAAGATGGTAACCTAGAAAAACCAACGGGAGTAGACAAAAAAGTCTCCAAGAAAATCTTATCTCTAATAACCAAAGCACAAGGAAGGACACAACCTAACAAGACAGAAAACCTTTAGACAATAACCACTCTACTCTGGCAAAATACCTCAGGAAAAAAAACCCACAAACCACATTCCTGTAAGCAGAAGCCAAGTGGGCTGCCTAGATTGCCACTGTTGCCCTGTACCGTGGTACCATTCCTCCCATCCCTCTGGAGTGGTCTCAGAGAAGACAAAAGACTTTCCTCACCATTCAGCAGTAACAAGTTCCAGCCTCCCCTCAATGAGTCATCTGTGCAAATGGGGATCGTTGCTTTACATAAGGCACCTCCCCCCAATCAAGCTGGATACTGGCCTATCGAAAATAGAATATCCATCAAGGATAGCAATCTAACAACTGACTGTAGAATAGGGATATACACAGCTAGGGAGGGCAGCAAGGAAGTGGGATTATCCAAGGAGAGCAGGGGACAATAAGAGTGTGCCCAGTTCTGAGTGGCACACTTTTAAAAGAACTTTGGAAAACTACAGTTTTCTGGTAAAATGAACGGGGTTTTCTTACTCTTGGATGGAGTAAGGAAAGAGCCTTCCCTCTTCTTAGAACTACCTACTACCGAAATTATATGTTGAATTCAGCCACTCAGTCAACGAATATGTATTACCCTAAACATAGGAATACAAAAATGAGTAAGAAAAAAAAAAATGAGTGAGAGAGAAAAGGTGAGGAGGAGGTAGAGAAACCAGTTTGGGAAAAGGAAAATCACGTGTGCACTAAGCACACGTGAAGCTGGAGAGCTCGGGAAGACATCCACGTGGAGACGTCAAACAAGCAAAACTCGCTGGCAGACAAGCATAAATACTGGAGGGCTCCTCTACTGCAGAGACAGAGAGAGCCCACCCAAGGAAAAAAGCAAAGAACTGGGGCCTGGGCCCAGGAGATATCAATCATCTCCATCTTATAAATCCGGGCAGAACTAGACCAAGTTGTCCTTTCCAGGGGAGAAAGTACGTAGGAGAATAGCAGTGCAGGGTAAAGATTTCTGCAGAGGTGAAAGCGCTACAGCAGCCTATTAGGGAGACAGAGGACACGGGTGGGAAGGCTGCACAACGGCATCTCCTGAATCTTTTTGCTTCTTGTCAGGCTTCCATGCTTATTGCCAGAACAACTGTAATTGCTTCCTAACTGCTCTAGTCCACATCTACTTTGGCTCATTTCAATCCATTTTCCAACTGCAGCCATAGAGATTTTTATCAAAACTCAAGTTTGATCATGTTCCCTCCTTTCCTTAACCCTTCCAATGGATTCCCTTTGCCCTTATTACAGCATAAAGACACATCTCCTGAAATTGGCTTTCTGGGCCCTGCAGGCTGAGGGCCTTACCTAACTCCCCAGAACCATGTGTACCTGACCTGCTCCCTGCTCCGAGCTTCACCGGTCTTCTCTAAGTGCCTCAAATAAGTGCCTCAGATACTAAGTGCATTGGCTGCTCTCTCCCACCACAGGACTCCACGTGAGCTGTTCCTCTCCTGCACACTCTTCCCTCCCTTTTCACCTGGTCCACTTCAGATTGCAATTTAAGCGGTTCATCCTCAAGAAACCCTTTCTGGACCTCCAGCAGCAATGACAATAAAATGTCCCAGCCCTTCACAACACCCACCACAGTTAGCATCTTTGGAGTGACTACTTGCCCACCTCCCTCTAGAGTATTAGCTGCTTAGAGATACGGAACCCTCTGGCTCACTACTGCATCCCCAGCACTTAGTTTAGTGCCTGGCATACAGTGAGCTCTCAATAAGCACTGGCTGATAGAACAGATGAAGGACACCCAAAGCAAGGGCTCATGATGGCTAGCGAGTACGTGCCCTGAAGTGAAACACCTAATACAGCCTTTGGTTCATGCTTGGAATTTCACTCACCATCCGAATAGTATTTCTCTTCTGTGTTAAAAGTAAATGCCAGGCTTCCCTGGTGGCGCAGTGATTGAGAGTCCGCCTGCCGATGCAGGGGACACGGGTTCGTGCCCCGGTCTGGGAAGATCCCACGTGCCGCGGAGCGGCTGGGCCCGTGAGCCATGGCCACTGAGCCTGCGCGTCTGGAGCCTGTGCTCCACAACGGGAGAGGCCGTAACAGTGAGAGGCCCGCGTATCGCAAAAAAAAAAAAAAAAAGTAAATGCCACATTATATGAAGATAATGAATAATGCTCTTTTGTTATTAAACTATTTGTGTTAATTGCATTCAGGTCTTCAAGTCATATTGGCAGATCATGTTCTGCTTAGCTTTAATTGAACTTGACGTTATCTGTTTGCACTTTCTTTTAAACTTCCAATGGTGATACCCCTAGCCTGATGACACTAAATTTATAAAAGAAGAATCTAAAAATAAAAGTCATTATGCTTGCTGAGCAAAAAACAGAAACAGATTTACTATCTTCAAGGTCACTCAAAGCTGAACTTAACAAATTCAGTTTTCCCCTTGACAATCACAGAGGAAGAAAGTAAGCACAAACCACACTAGTATCAGGGCTCTTATTTATGCGAGCTGTACGGGAAATACTTAAACTCGGTATTCATCTAGCACTACGGATTTTGTAACTAGTCACTATCTCCTTCATTAACAAGCAGTTAGTGACAAAATCAGATCACATCATCTGTGCAGTTACTTACCAGCTGGAAAATATTCAGGGTATACAAATTTTATTAGCATGGCTGATTATCTGTCAACTATTTTGCTTAATTACTTCTGAATTTGGATTCTAGCCTTCAACTATTTCAAATTTAACATATTTGACATCAAGGGGTTTCAAGCTACTCTTACCTCTGTTTAGTATTTTGTCTTATTCCTATTTTAAAATTGTCAGAAATAAGTACTGTTAGCTCTTAAACTGACAATTCATTCTGCAGCTAAATAAATTATTAATTGGCAGAAAACTATCTACCACATGGTTAATTTTTTGTCAATGTTTATTAAATACTCTCAGCATTACTATATAGGACAAAAAATATTTTGAACTCTACGTTACATGTTAAGGATAGAACCCTAAAACTTTTCTCTTTGCTTTGGAGTAGAAAAAACCATTTGGCTTTTTATTTTTACAGGTTGGATATGGATAGGTTGTTTGTGTGGCTATGTAAGTAATAGCATAGACTCTAATCTATAAGTCATTTGTGGTGCGGGAGGGCAGGCTTCCTGGAAGAAATTAGTTTTGAAGTGAAAGAGAAGGCTGACTGAGGTGGAAAGATCAAAAAAGAAAGAGGGAATATAACAGGTGAGACAGGGTGAGTAGAACAAATAATTTACAGAAAGTAAAGCAAAAGCCGTTCACAGAACACGCAGTTCACATTTTCACAGGTAGTCAGTGGCAACAAGAACATACAAAATGAAAGATAAAAAGTTGAAAAAATATATTGTGCTAAAAACACAAAATGTACCAAGCACACTAAACCCAAATATTCACTTTTAAACTCTCCATTCTATGATTACAATTTTCTGTATCCTTTAAAGAAAAGAGGCATAGAGAAACTGACTCCCCAATGCACAAAGGCAGAATGGTAATTTGAACCCAGGCAAGCCAACTTCATGCCCTCAACCACAACACTACCCTAGTTCGAAGAGATGTATTCTACATGTAAGAGGACAGCATAGGCACATATTCAACAACAAATAGGTTCTGACCTGTCCTTGAAGAACTTGTGGTTTTTCTGCAATGACCAGTCACCATTCCATTTGTTACCTTTATATAACTGACTAAGCAGGATTGTGGGTACCAGTTATGGTGGTGATAAACAATCCCACTACCTGAGTCACAGCTTAGCCTCATACTATAATCAACACTCCTTCAGAAAAATGTGAAGCCCCAATATGAAAAGCTATATTCTATAAAAGGCACGGTTATCTAAATACTTGTGGTATCTGACCTCTTTCTTTCATAACCAGAATTATGTTGCTCTTATTAATAATAATTAATCTTTGTTGCATGTATTCCTTTGCCTTTCCTGCAGGAAATTCCCAAGAGAGGTAGCTGATCAAGGGAGGATTTGAATATTCTTGGATCTCTGGCTTAAATCCCTCTTAGTCTCACCCAAAACGCTCACCATCTGGTGTGGTATCAGCAGGCTAGTTGAGTATATACCTATTTATGTGTGGGTGACTGGCATCTGTGGGACAAGGATGCTTGTGGAGGGCTTGAGGTTTCTACTGAGTAAGACAGCGAATATTTAGACATTTCATATTAAATGAAAATTCTGTGGAGAATTGGTCAAGCAAATCAAGCAAAAAGACCAACTCCCACATAAATCAAAACCACAATGAGATATCACCTCACACCTGTCAGAGCAGCTATTACCAAAAAGACAACAAATAACAAGTGTTGGTGAGGATGTGGGAAAAGGGAACCCTCATGCACTGTTGGTGGGAATGTAAATATAAATGAACGTAAATTGGTGCAGCCACTATGGAAAACAGTATGTCGATTCCTCAAAAAATTAAAAACAGAACTACCATGTGATCCAGCAATTCCATTCCTGGCATTTATCCAAAGAAAATGAAAACACTAATTTGAAAAGATATTTGCACCCTCATGTTCACTACAGCATTATTTACAATAGCCAAGATATGGAAGTAACCTAAGTGCCCATCAATAGATGAAAGGATAAAGAATGGAATATTACTCAGCCATAAAAAAGAACAAAATTTTGTCATTTGTGACAACACGGATGGACCTAGACGTTATTATGCTAAGTGAAATAAATCAGAGAAAGACTAATACTATATGATTTCACTTTACATGTGAAATCTAAAAAAATAAAACAAATGAACAAACATAACAAAACAGAAAGAGTCACAGATACAGAGAACAAACAAGTGGTTGCCAGAGGAGACGGAGGTTAAAAAGTACAAACTTCCAGTTATAAAATAAATGAGTCATGGGTATGAAATGCACAGTGTGGGGAACACAGTCAATTATGTAATATCTCTGTATAGTGACAGGTGGTAACTAATCATGGTGATCATTCTGAAATGTACAGAAATGTCAAATCACTGTGTTATGTACCAGGAACTAACATAGTGAGGTAGGTCAATTATACTTCAAAAAACAAACAAACAAATTCATAGAAAAAGAGATCAGATCTGTGGTTACCAGAAGCTGGTGGAGAGGAGGAATTGGATAAAGGTGGTCAAAAGGTATGAACTTCCTAGGCTTCCCTGGTGGCACAATGGTTGAGAGTCTGCCTGCTGATGTAGGGGACACGGGTTCGTGCTCCGGTCCAGGAAGATCCCACATGCCGTGGAGCAGCTGGGCCTGTGAGCCATGGCCACTGGGCCTGCGCGTCCCGAGCCTGTGCTCCGCAACGGGAGAGGCCACAGCAGTGAGAAGCCCATGTACCGCAAAAAAAAAAAAAAAGGTATGAACTTCCAGTTATAAGATAAATAAGTACCAGGGATATAGTGTACAACATGATAAATATAATTAACACTACTGTATGTTACATATGAAAGTTATTAAGAGTAAATCCTAAGAGTTCTCATCAAAAGGAAAAAAATATATTTTTCTATTATTTAAATTTTATCTATATGCAATGATAGATGTTCACTAAATTTACTGTGGTAATCATTTCATGATGTAAGTCAAGTCATTATACTATGCACCTTAAACTTATACAGTGCTATATGTCAATTATATCTGAACAAAACTAAGGTGAAAAAAGACCAATTCCCAATGTCCTGTTTAATCTAACTATGAGGCACCCAAGGTATCCCTTTGCTTTGTCTCCTGATCAGTGATCCTGAGTGTTTTACATTTTAAACTCAGATACCTGTTTTAAATTTCAGAGATCCAGAGACCCTGTTCATCATTTGAAAGGCTCAATATTTGTTAAGATGTCAATCCTCCCCAAACTGATTTATAAATTCAATGTAATCTCAATCAAAATCCTACCAGAACTTTAGGTAGAAAATGACAAGCTGGTTCTACAAATTCATATGGAATAGCCAAAACAACTCTGGAAAAGGAGTACAAAAGAAGAACAAAGCCAGAAGGCTAACGCTACCTAACTTCAAGAATTATCGTAAAACTACTGTAATCAAAACACTGTAGTACTGGTATACAGAGAGACAAACAGATCAATGGAACAAAATAGAGAGTCCCAAAATAAACCCATACACACATGGACAAATGGTTTTCAGAAAGTACAAAGGCAATTCAGTGGAGAAAAAGAGAGCCTTTTCAACAAATGGTGCTGGAACAAGAAGATAGCCATGGAAGGACAGAAAGAAGGGAGGAAGGGAGGAAGGGAGGGAGGGAGGGAGGGAGGGAGGGAGGGAGGGAGGGAGGGAGGGAGGGAGGGAGGGAGGGAGGGAGGAAGATCTATCCCTCACACCGTATACAAAAATTAATTCAAAATGGATCATAAGCCGAAAACTAAAAAAATTCTACAATAAAACTTAGGAGAATGTATCTGTGATCTTGGGTTAGACAAAGGTTTCTTAGATATGATACCAAAAGCACAATCTATAAAGGACAAACTGGAAAACTGGACCACATCAAAATTTAAAACTTCTACTCCTCAAAAGACATTAAGAACATGAAAAGGTGCAGGTTGGAAAAAAATTTCTGCAAAGTACATACCTGATATACTTGCTTTCAAAATAAATAAAGAACTTCCAAAATTCAACAGACAACCCAATTTCAACTGGACAAAGGATTTGAAAAGATACTTCACCAAAGAAGATATATGTATGGCAAACAAGCACATGAAAAGATGCTCAAAATCACTAGTCATTAGGGAAATTCAAACTAAGACCATAACGATACCTCTACACATTTATTATAATTGCTAAAATTAAAAAGACTGCCCATATGAAGTGTTGGCATGGATGTGAAGAAACTAGACTTTGCAAACAGTGTCCTTAAAAAGTATACTTATCATATGATCCCACCACCCATTCCTATGTCTTGCCCAAGAAAAATGTAAACCTAAGTCCAAACAAACACTTATACAAAAATGTTCATACCAGCTTTATTTGTACTACCCCAGACCTGGAAATACTCCAAATATCCATCAACAGATGAACCGATAAACAAATTGTGGTATACCCACACAACGTAATATTTACACAGCAATAAAAATGAACAATGAAGAGTTGATACACACAAAAGAGATGAATCTCGAAATAATCAGGCTAGAAGACATACCACATGCTTTCATTTTAAATAAAACTCTACAAAATGCAAACTATAGCGACTAAAAGCAGATCAGTGATTGTCTGATGATGGGGAAATGTGCAAAGAACCTGCTCGAGGGATTACAACTCAGCTCAATGAAACTTGAGGGGAGGGATATATATGTTCACCACCTTGATTGTGGTGATGATTTCATGATGTATACATATCAAAACTTACCAAATTGTATACTTTAAATATTTTCAGATTGCCGTATGTCAATTACACCTCAATAGAGCTGTAACTTAAAAAAATGTACACTATAGGTTTAGGAGTTATTTTAATTAATGTCCCATTCTGATCCACCTCAGATGCTTCTGGCATAAGAAAAGGGCCTTCTGGTAGGGAAGGAGGTCTTCATGTGTGTAGTTAGAGCTGTGCTGGCCATTCTGACAGTCTTTTCTCACAAAACTGATAGGTTTAAGTCATGATAATAAAAATAATGTATGAATGAAAAATTTTTTTTCTGTTCTATAAAGCAAACTCTGATAACTCATCCAAAAGTGTATCAGATGATTAAGAAACAAATTTAAAAGGAGGATAAACATTTTTTTACCCCACTGGAAAGTAGTAACTAAGCCAACACAGGACATTCCTGGCCACACTGACTCACAGTAGCATTCCTGTACAGATTCAGTTTGAGTATTGACATGTGGAATTTTGGATTTCGCTTACGTATCTTGGCACATAACTGATTTCTGTCCACCGAGTCAGTCCTGGGAAAGATTGACTACACCCCAAACGATCTGATATTGTTCATGACTTTCCCCACAGGTCTGTAAGGAGTGTAATCGTGGTCTCTAGTGGGAAGCTGGATCCAGAGCTTGCATGTTCCTCACGTATAATCATGGCTGCAGAAACATTAGTTTTATCGGTTTTTAAACAAGAAAGTGACATATGTTTTGGATGGAATGTTTACTCAGGGGAAATTTAACGTTATTTATCTTTTGAAAAAATGGGTTCACTATATTGTATGTAACCAGTTGAGGCTCAACTGAAAACTACCATGAACTACACAGTCAAAAGGCTCAACAATTACTGCAAAGGGGAAACCGGACTGCCGCCAATGAGGGAATTAGTGAAGAATAAACTTTTCAGAACAGGGATATGATGGTTGTCTGAGGGGAGAGGAGAAGATTCTTTGGAGAGGAAGATTAAGAATTTGAGGGGGGAAATAAAAAATCAAAGATGAGCGTTGCCAGTGAAGATGAGAGGCCCCACACCAACCAAATGACAGGCTAGGAGTGGAACCCAGACACAGCCTGCTCCAGAGCCAGACTCTTGATCACGACAGTAAACCAACATATGGGCTAGCAGCCTTCCCAACAGACATTTCATGAGGCTGGCGCTATCTCTGTAGCTGACCACATTGTACAGATGGCACAGGCAGCAAGGACACACTCAGCAACAAAAGGAAACACACACATTTAAGAGGCTTCTTTCATATAGAAACCTGAGGGTCTAGAATATGCTATGACTAAAGAAAGAGAAATTATTCAGAATACGTGGCACGTTCTATCTTCTGTCTTTAAATGAAGGCATCCAGTTTAGCTGGAAGACAGATAACTATAAAATGATAACCCTCGTTACATGTTTCAGGCAGAAGTGATTATTCATTGAGAAAATGAAATAACAATGCCACGTAGATCTCAGTAGCAAATTTTTGGCTTAGTGTTAATGACGCATAAAATCAAAGGAATCAAAAGACTATACAATGCAGCACCTTAAAAGTACTGTGGGGAAAAGGAGGCTTTCAAAAGATCTGGAGGGAAGGTTAGTTGCAAATGTTGACCATGTAGCCTTGGATAACAATTATGCTAAGTCTATTTCTTCATCTGTAAAATGTAGAATAATTCCACCTGCCCTAACGATATTTCAGGATTGAGAAGATCAAATGAGAAGATAAAGAAAACTGTCAAGTCTCTCACACATTTGTAAGGGGGTATTCTCAACTGTCAACACATTACCTCTTTCAGGGGTGTCAACTCTGTGGTTTCTTCACTAGTAACTTCCAGTACTACAAAAGATGACGCTTCTATTCAGCCAAAGCTTCTCAAACCTATGTGAATCATTTTTGGTTCTGCTTAATCATATCCAATTTTTACTTTTTTAAAAAAATAGATCTTTATTGGAGCATAATTGCTTCACAGTACTGTTTTAGTTTCTGTTGTACAACAAAGTGAATCAGTCATATGCATACATATATCCCCATATCGCCCCTCCCTCTTGAGCCTCCCTCCCACTCTCCCTATCACACGTCTCTAGGTCATCGCAAAGCACGGAGCTGATCTCCCTGTGCTATGTTGCTGCTTCCCACTAGCTATCTATTTTACATTCGGTAGTGTATATATGTCGATGCTACTCTTACTTTACCCCAGCTTCCCCCTCCCCACCTGGGTCCTCAAGTCCATGCTCTATGTCTACGTCTTTATTCTTGCCCTGCCACTAGGTTCATCAGTACCATTTTTTTTTTTTTAGATTCCATATATACGTGTTAGCATACGATATTTGTTTTTCTCTTTCTGACTTACTTCACTCTGTATGACAGATTCTAGGTCCATCCACCTCAGTACAAATAACTCAATTTCGTTTCTTTTTATGGCTGAGTAATATTCCATTGTAATAGTCCATCTGAGTAATATTCCATCTTCTTCTGTCGATGGACATTTAGGTTGCTTCCATGTCCTGGCTATTGTAAACAGTGCTGCAATGAACACTGTGGTACATGTCTCTTTTTGAATTAATCATATCTAATTTTAACTGCTGACATCTGACAGGGAACTTCAGGTTTCATAAATTTCCATATTTTTTAAGTTTTACTTTTCATATACTATTAAACATTTGTGTTTTTATGCTAAATCATCCTTTTTAAAAAGTCAAATTTTAGCCTTGAAAATGTCACATTCTTCTTTTATTCCACCTCCAAAGCCACCTCTCAATTCTGAAAAATAACAACGTTAGAAGTTTTTTTAAAAAGAATCATTACTTATTATTCAGTTAGGTTTTTAGATCTGTTTTTTGCATTGGAATATCTCCTTTCACCCCCGAAGGGCACTGAGCAATAAAGGTGAAGGACTACAATAAAATGTCTTGTATGCATTTTTAAGGATTGTATTAATTGTCTTTTAGTGTCATGAGATCTTTGAGAAAGAAAAGCAATGTTAAACCACACTGGGCTCTCTTGGATTTGCTGGGGAAGAGGGGATTCTCTTCCTGGATTCTCCTGGAAGAGGGGCTGCTGCCCCTTGGATATCTAACCCAGGACTTTTTTCATGTAACTGATCTAATAGACATTCTAAGCTCCACATTTTTTTATCAATAAGTAATAATGAAGTAAAGATATACTTTCCTTAGAGAAAATTTTATTGTCTGTGCAGGTTCCTGGGGGGGGGGGTAGATGACTTTTTTAAACTAGTCTAGCATTTTCCTGGTTTTTATTTGCAACTCTAGATGACAGGTTTCAGGGAAAGGGGAAGAATGTGAGCACAAAGATTCTGTTCTAATTTAAATATTCTTCACAATTTAGAAGTAATTACTCTGCTTAAGGTTCAATCACCTTCTAAATGTTACTCAATAAGAAGAAGAGAAAGATATTATGTTGGTCACAGACAAGAATATTAATAAAATAATTGCTAAAGCATAATCATTACTTTCATTTTCTATTTAAAAAGTTTCATTTTTTATCATCTCAGTTGCCAAATTTTAATCTTCATTGATTAAAACCACAGAACTCCTTGCCTACAAACTTATTCAGGTTTGCAAACATTAAATCATCATTAGATTAGAATGACAAGCATGACAAAATTAATACTTCAAAAGAAGTTCAGGGAAATATAAAACCTTAAAAGTACTGAATTAGGTTTTAAATTGAACTCATACAAGCTTAAGTTCAGTGAAAACTAATATTGCATACTTTTTAATCAATTATTTCATAATCATCCCCCTAAATCCTTTAACTTACCAAGAAATCCTATCTAAAAAAGTTTTCTAAAGTCAGCCATAAAATACAACTGACATGCAAATTGATCTAAACTTCCACTGAATCCATCATATGTCACCTCACTTCAACTCATCAAATGACTTAACGTGAGTAAAACGTGTCCTCAGTGCTCGTGTTACAATTAAAATCCATATTATACAGAAAATAAAATGATGTATCACTTGGAACCATTACGGGACTAACTCTATTTTTACTTCATTTTTATTTTCTGAATTTTATTTAATATTTTTATACAGCAGGTTCTGATTAGTTATCCATTTTATACATATTAGTGTATATATGTCAATCCCAATCTCCCAATTCATCACACCACCACGCCCCCTGCCGCTTTCCCCTCTTGGTGTCCATACGTTTGTTCTCTACATCTGTGTCTCAATTTCTGCCCTGCAAACTGGTTCATCTCTACCATTTTTCTAGGTTCCACATATATGCGTTAATATACGATATTTTTCTCTTTCTGACTTAACTTCACTCTATATAACAGACTCTAGATTCATCCATGCCTCTACAAATGACCCAATTTCGTTCCTTTTTACGGCTGAGTAATATTCCATTGTATACATGTACCACATCGTTACCCATTCATCTGTCAATGGGCATTTAGGTTGCTTCCATGACCTAGCTGATATAAATAGTGCTGCAGTGAACACTGGGGTGCATGTGTCTTTTTGAATTATGGTTTTCTCTGGGTATATGCCCAGTAGTGGGATTGCTGGATCATATGGTAATTCTACTTTTACTTTTTAAGGAACCTCCATACTGTTCTCCATGGTGGCTGTATTAATTTACATTCCCACCAACAGTAAAGAGGGTTCCCTTTTCTCCACACCCTCTCCAGCATTTGTTGTTTGTAGATTTTCTGATGATGCCCATTCTACAAAACTCATTGTAGTTTTGATTTGCATTTCTCTAGTAATTAGTGATGTTGAGCAGTTTTTCATGTGCTTCTTGGCCATTTGTATGTCTTCTTTGGAGAAATGTCTGTTCAGGTCTTCTGCCCCTTTTTTGATTGGGTTGTTTGTTTTTCTAACATTGAGCTGCACGAGCTGTCTATGTATTTTGGAGATTGGTCCTTTGTCCGGTGATTCGTATGCAAATATTTTCTACCATTCTGAGGGTTATCGTTTTGTCTTGTTTATGGTTTCCTTTGCTGTGCAAAAGCTTTTAAGTTTCATTAGGTCCCATTTGTTTATTTTTGTTTTTATTTCCATTACTCTAGGAGGTGGATCAAAAAAGATCTTGCTGTGATTTATGTCAAACAGTGTTCTTCCTATGTTTTCCTCTAAGAGTTTTATAGTGTCCAGTTTTACATTTAGGTCTCTAATCCATTTTGAGTTTATTTTTGTGTTTAGAGTTAGGGAGTGTTCTAATTTCATTCTTTTTCTTTTTTTTTTAAATTAAGGGTACTTGAATTAATTAATTTATTTATTTTTGGCTGTGTTGGGTCTTCATTTCTGTGCGAGGGCTTTCTCTAGTTGTGGCAAGTGGGGGCCACTCTTCATCACGGTGCACGGGTCTCTCACTGTCGTGGCCTCTCTTGTTGCAGAGCACAGGCTCCAGACGCACAGGCTCAGTAGTTGTGGCTCATGGGCCTAGTTGTCCTGCAGCATGTGGGATCTTCCCAGACCAGGGCTCGAACCTGTGTCCCCTGCATCAGCAGGCAGATTCTCAACCACTGTGCCACAAGGGAAGCCCTAATTTCATTCTTTTACATGTAGCTGTCCAGTTTTCCCAGCACCACTTACTGAAGAGACTGTCTTTTCTCCATTGTATATCCTTGCATCCCTTGTCATAGATTACGTGACCATAGGTGCGAGGGTTTATCTCTGGGCTTTCTCTCCTGTTCCACTGATCTATATTTCTGTTTTTGTACCAGTACCATATTGTCTTGATTACTGTAGCTTTGTAGTATAGTCTGAAGTCAGGGAGCCTGATTCCTCCAGCTCCGTTGTTTTCCCCCAAGACTGCTTTGGCTATTTGGGGTCTTTTGTGCCTCCATACAAATTTTAAGACATTTGGTTCCAGTTCTGTGAAAAATGCCATTGGTAGTTTGATAGGGGTTGCATTGAACCTGTAGATTGTTTTGGGTAGTATAGGGTAGTTTGATAGGGATTGCATTGAATCTGTAGATTGCTTTGGGTATTATAGTCATTTTCACAATGTTGATTCTTCCAATCCAAGAACATGGTATATCTCTCCATCTGTTTGAATCATCTCTAATTTCTTTCATCAGTGTCTTACAGTTTTCTGCATACAGGTCTTTTGTCTCCCTAGGTGGGTTTATTCCTAGGTATTTTATTCTTTTTGTTGCAATGGTAAATGGGAGTGTTTCCTTAATTTCTCTTTCAGATTTTTCATCATTAGTGTATAGGAATACAACAGATTTCTGTGCATTAATTTTGTATCCTGCAACTTTACCAAATTCATTGATTAGCTCTAGTGGTTTTCAGGTGGCATCCTTAGGATTCTCTATGTATACTATCATGTCATCTGCAGTGACAGTTTTCTTTTTTCTTTTCCAATTTCTATTCCTTTTCTTTTTCTTCTCTGATTGCCATGGCTAGGACTTCCAAAACTATGCTGAACAATAGTGGTGAGAGTGGACATCCTTGTCTTGTTCCTGATCTTACAGAAATGCTTTCAGTTTTTTAACATTGAAAATGATGTTTGCTGTGGGTTTGTCCTCTATGGCCTTTATTATGTTGAGGTAGGTTCCCTCTATGCCCACTTTCTGGAGAATTTTTATCATAAATCAGTGTTAAATTTTGTCAAAAGCTTTTTCTGCATCTACTGAGATGATCCTATGGTTTTTACTCTTCAATATGTTAATATGGTGTATCACATTGCTTGACTTGCATATACTGAAGAATCCTTGCATCCCGGGAATAAATCTCACTTGATCATGGTGTATGATCCTTTTAATGTGCTTGTTGGATTCTGTTTGCTAGTATTTTGTTGAGGATTTTTACATCTATATTCATCAGTGATATTGGTCTGTAATTTTCTTTTTTTGTAGCATCTTTGTCTGGTTTTGGTATCAGGGTGATGGTGGCCTCAAAGAATGAGTTTGGGAGTGTTCCTTCCTCTGCAATTTTTTGGAAGACTTTGAGAAGGATGGGTGTTAGCTCTTCTCTAAATGTTTGATAGAATTCACCTGTGAGGCCATTTGGTCCTGGACTTTTGTTTGTTGGAAGACTGTTAATCACAGTTTCAATTTCATTACTTGTGATGGGTCTGTTCATATTTTCTATTTCTTCCTGGTTCACTCTTAGAAGGTTATAACTTTCTAAGAATTTGTCCATTTCTTCCAGGTTGTCCATTTTATTGGCATAGAGTTGCTTATAGTAGTCTCTTACGACGCTTTGTATTTCTGCAGTGTCTGTTATAACTTCTCTTTTTCCATTTCTAATTTTATGATTTGAGTCCTCTCCCTCTTTTTCTTGATGAGTCTGGCTAATGGTTTATCAATTTTGTTTATCTTCTCAAAGAACCAGCTTTTAGTTTTATTGATCTTTGCTACTGTTTTCTTTGTTTCTATTTCATTTATTTCTGCTCTGATCTTTATGATTTCTTTCCTTCTGCTAACTTTGGGTTTTGTTTCTTCTTCTTTCTCTAGTTCCTTTAGGTGTAAGGTTAGATTGTTTGAGATTTTTCTTGTTTCTTGAGGTAGGCTTGTATAGCTATAAACTTCCCTCTTAGAACTGCTTCTGCTGCATCCCACAGGTTTTGGATCATTGTGTTTTCATTGTCATTTGTCTCTAGGTATTTTTTGACTTCCTCTTTGATTTCTTCAGTGACCTCTTGGTTATTTAGTAACGTATAGTTTAGCCACCATGTATTTGTGTTTTTTACGGTTTTTTTCCCTATAACTGATTTCTAATCTCATAGCATTGTGGTGGTCAGAAAAGATGCTTGATATGATTTCAATTTTCTCAAATTTACTGAGGCATGATTTGTGACCCAGGATGTGATCTATCCTGGAGAATGTTCCATGCGCACTTGAGAAGAAAGTGTAATTTCCTGTTTTGGGATGGAATGTCCTATAAATATCAATTAAATCTATCTGGTCTATTGTGTCATTTAAAGCTTGTGTTTCCTTATTAATTTTGTCTGGATGATCTGTCCATCGGTGTAAGTGAGGTGTTAACGTCCCCCACTATTATTGTGTTACTGTCAATTTCCCCTTTTATAGCTGTTAGCAGTTGCCTTATGTATTGAGGTGCTCCTATGTTGGCTGCATATATATTTATAATTGTTATATCTTCTTCTTGGATTGATCCCTTGATCATTATGTAGTGTCCTTCCTTGTCTCTTGTAACATTCTTTATTTTACAGTTTATTTTATCTGACGTGAGTATTGCTACTCCAGCTTTCTTTTGATTTCCATTTGCATGGAGTATTTTTTCATCCCCTCACTTTCAGTCTGAATGTGTCCCTAGGTCTGAAGTGGGTCTCTCGTAGACAGCATATATATGGGTCTTGTTTTTGTATCCATTCAGCAAGCCTGTATCTTTTGGTTGGAGCATTTAATCCATTCACATTTAAGGTAATTATTGATATGTATGCTCCTATTACCATTTTCTTAATTATTATGTGTTTGTTTTTGTAGGTCCTTTTCTTCTTTTGTATTTCCCACTTAGAGAAGTTCCTTTAGCATTTGTTGTAGAGCTGGTTTGGTGGTGCTGAATTCTCTTAGCTTTTGCTTGTCTGTAAAGCTTTTGATTTCTCCATTGAATTTGAATGAGATCCTTGCCGGGTAGAGTAATCTTAGAGTAATCTTGGTTGTAGGTTCTTCCCTTTCATCACTTTAAATATGTCATGCCCTCCTTTCTGGCTTGTAGAGTTTCTGCTGAGAAATCAGCTCTTAACCTTATGGGAGTTCCCTTATATGATATTTGTTGTTTTTCCCTTGCTGCTTTCAATAATTTTTCTTTGTCTTTACTTTTTGCCAATTTGATTACTATGTGTCTCAGCGTGTTTCTCCTTGGGTTTATCCTGCATGGGACTCTCGGTACTTCCTGGACTTGGGTGGCTATTTCCTTTCCCATGTTAGGGAAGTTTTCGACTATAATTTCTTCAAATATTTTCTTGGGTCCTTTCTCTCTCTCTTCTCCTTCTGGGACCCCTATAATGTGAACGTTGTTGTGTTTAATGTTGTCCCAGAGGTCTCTTAGGCTGTCTTCATTCTTTTTTCTTTATTCTGTTCCGCAGCAGTGAATTCCACCATTCTGTCTTCCAGGTCATTTATCCATTCTTCTGCCTCAGTTATTCTGCTATTGATTCCTTCTAGTATAGTTTTCATTTCAGTTATTGTATTGTTCATCTCTGTTTGTTTGTTCTTTAATTCTTCTAGGTCTTTGTTAAATATTTCTTGCACCTTCTCAATCTTTGCCTCCATTCTTTTTCCGAGGTCCTGGATCATCTTCACTATCATTATTCTGAATCCCTTTTCTGGAAGGTTTCCTATCTCCACTTCATTTAGTTGTTTTTCTGGGGTTTTATCTTGTTCCTTCATCTGGTACATAGCCCTCTGCCTTTTCATCTTGTCTCTCTTTCTGTTAATGTGTTTTTTGTTCCACAGGCTGCAGGATTGTTGTTCTTCTTGCTTCTGCTGTCTGCCCTCTGGTGGATGAGGCTATCTAAGAGGCTTGTGCAAGTTTCCTGATGGGAGGGACTGGTGGTGGGTAGAGCTGGCTGTTGCTCTGGTGGGCAGAGCTCAGTAAAACTTTAATCCACTTGTCTGCTGATGGGTGGGGCTGGGTTCCCTTCCTGTTGGTTGTTTGGCCTGAGGTAACCCAACACTGGAGCCTACCCGGGCTCTTTGCTGGGGCTAATGGCGGACTCTGGGAGGGCTCAAGCCAAGGAGTACTTCCCAGAACTTCTGTTGCCAGTATCCTCGTCCTCACGGTGAGACACATCCGCCCCCCGCCTCTGCAGGAGACCCTCCAACACTAGCAGGTAGGTCTGGTTCAGTCTCCCCTGGGGTCACTGCTCCTTCCCCTGGGTCCCAATGCACACACTGCTTTGTGTGTGCCCTCTAACAGTGGAGTCTCTGTTTCCCCTAGTCCTGTCCAAGTCCTGTAATCAAACCCTGCTAGCCTTCAAAGTCTGATTCTCTAGGAATTCCTCCTCCTGTTGCCAGACCCCCAGGTTGGGAAGCCTGACGTGGGGCTCAGAACCTTCACGCCAGTGGGTGGACTTCTGCGGTATAAGTGTTCTCCAGTCTGTGAGTCACCCACCCAACAGTTATGGGGTTTGATTTTATTGTGATTGCACCCCTCCTACCATTTCACTGTGGCTTCTCCTTTGTCTTTGGATGTGGGGTGAGTTCCAGTGTCTTCCTGTCGATGACTCTTCAGCCGTTAGTTGTGATTCCGGAGCTCTCGCAAGAGGGAGTGAGAGCATGTCCTTCTACTCCGCCATCTATAATTACTTCGGGACTAACTCTTTAATAACTTAGTGTGCAAGCCACATGATGCTAAGCTCATTTACGACCTGAAACAAAATTCAGACCTAATTTCCAAAGCTAACATTTAGCCAAGAGCAACAGTCCTTTTTCATATTTCTAGTGGAGAGAAAACTCTGTCAGTTTAGCTACACAATGTTGTGGTTAACAAGTAAATATAGGGGAGACAGCCTAGAAATCTATGTTTGGGAGTAATCACCATAAATCCATGAGAAAGGATGAGGTCCGCAGAGAATGAATACAGAGAGAGGGGAGGGAACAAACAGAGAACTAGTCAGAAAACACCTACAGAAGACAGACAAGGGTGAGGGTGGGGAGCATGTAGAATAGCACAGAGATCAGTTACCCTTGAGTCCCTCTTTGAATAGTATCCCCCTTAGTAAGTGTCAAAATACGTGGAATTGTAACTCAAACTGGAAAAGATTCTTAATGTAATCTGTTTTGGTTTTCTCCCAGTCATTGTCTTCCATAAAATAGTGAGAAAAACAAAATATTTATGTCAATGATAATACAGAGTCTTTTGTAAAAATATTAAGAATCACAAAAATAAACTGATTATAAGTTAGAAATCTTTAATTCACATGAAGCCAAATAGATTGCAATTAACCAACCGATCAGAGTAAGAATTATATAATTTGGTATTTTATTCTTTGGGATATAACTTCATATCTTATCAGTCGGATCCAAGTGGAGACTTAACAATTAGGAAAAGCCTTCAAAAATTGATCTATAATTTTAGCCCATCATCTTTACTCCAGAAAAATCAGCTATGAAACAAGAGAACATAAAATAATCAGTGCTATGAAATGGGTCAATTCTAACCTGTATCTGAGTTTGCCAAGGGTCAACACGGAAGCAATGGGAGGCTCCACCAGGAGGTGCTTGATTCCCATCTACTCTGCTGCCAGAACTACCACCCAGAAGGTGTTGCAATTCAGAACCCCAAAGCAGTCGGTTTGGGTTGCTGATGGTAGCAAGTCACACCTCATGGGGAGGACCATCTGTGTTGGGTCAGCTGACTTAGGATGGAATCCCAGCTTGGTCACTTGAATGGAAAAAATGACCTTGGATAAGCTACTCGACATCTATGAAATGGAAATACTTTTGTTGTTGTAAGAATTAAAATGGGGAGGGCCTCCCTGGTGGCGCAGTGGTTGAGAGTCCGCCTGCCGATGCAGGGGATGGGGGTTCGTGCCCCAGTCCGGGAGGATCCCACATGCCGCGGAGCGGCTGGGCCCGTGAGCCATGGCCGCTGAGCCTGCGCGTCCGGAGCCTGTGCTCCGCAACGGGAGAGGCCACAACAGTGAGAGGCCCGCGTACCGCAAAAAAAAAAAAAAAAAAAAAAAAATGGGGAAACATGTGATCTTCAATAAATGGTAGCTCTAGTTACGGCACACCATCCTCTCCAAGAGAACTGGGTGACACTCATGGCTAAGCAAACATCCTCAAGGTAAGTGCAAGGTGGCACAGCCAGGCCATTCATCCCTCAACAAAACTAACAAAAAGAGGACTTGAGTAAAAATTCCACCTCATACACCAAAATCAAGGGGAACAAAGTGCAAATTCTCTTACAGATCCTTGATAAAAGAAAATTCAAATTAACATACTAATCTTCATTAAATGAGTCTTTGAAAACGTGATTTCCTAATCTTCTCTCCATCATGCTGGTTCTCTCCTGGTAAGGTGAGTAGCACAGCATGCATAGTTTCTTTCTTTTCTTTTTGTGGTACGCGGGCCTCTCACTGCTGTGGCCTCTCCCGTTGCGTAGCACAGGCTCCGGACGCGCAGGCTCAGCGGCCATGGCTCACGGGCCCAGCCGCTCCGCGGCATGTGGGATCCTCCCGGACCGGGGCACGAACCCGTGTCCCCTGCATCGGCAGGCGGACTCTCAACCACTGCGCCACCAGGGAAGCCCAGCATGCATAGTTTCTAACTCTAGGTCTTCAAAGAGAAAAAAAAAAAAAGTCCATCACAAAATAGGCCAAAATTACCAGCAAAAACAAATTATAAGATGGACCCACATCTATGGTTTTTGCTTCTTTTCTGTTATTATTCCTTTATTGAACTTCCTTCAATTGACTGCTTAAAAGGAACACCACTTTAAATTGTCAGATATGTGGAGTAACAATTCTTAACTCTTCCTTAATGCACTGTAGTATTTATATGTAAAGTAACCTATTTAACAAAAGTTAAACTTATTAATAAATCACTAAGTACACAGAAAACTTTGAGTAAAATTGTGTTTAAAACATAAATTTTTGAAGTCAACTGGAGCATGCATGTAATCTATAAGGTTGTCAAGCTTATGATACCTAAAAGCCGTGTTAAAGATGAGAGTTTTTCAAATTTACAATAGTATCTCTTTTTTTTCTACTAAGCACTGACTATTGCTCGTAAAATTTTTCTGGGTCAGTTGAGCTGGAACAGCAAAAAAGATTTCTAACATGTTTGTATTTGATGTTGGTCCCTAAAGGCTTTCATACAAAGAGTAATAGTTTCTTGGCCAAGCAATCTTTAATGTTGCAATTCGCTCAGTCATCGTGCCGGAAATTTTTTTTTCTGTTTAATATACACCTAAAGAAAAGGGAGACGAAATAGGGAAGAAGAGATAAAAAGAAGCGATGAAGATAAAAATGAAGACAGAGGGCATCCCTACCTAAATTCTACAATTGACATTTTACTATATTTGCTTTAACACATCTCTATTCATCTACACGTTCTTCTATCCTTCCATCTATCTGTCTTATTTTTTGGATGCAATTCAAAGTCTTTCCATATTTGGGACTTCCCTGCTGGCGCAGTGGTTAAGAATCCGCCTGCTAATGCAGGGGACACGGGTTCGAGCCCTGGTCCAAGAAGATCTCACATGCCGCGGAGCAACTAAGCCCGTGCGCCACAACTACTGAGCCTGCACTCTAGAGCCCATGAGCCACAACTACTGAGCTCGCATGCCACAACTACTGAAGCCTGCGCACCTAGAGCCCGTGCTCTGCAACAAGAAGCCACTGCAATGAGAAGTCCACGCACCACAACAAAGAGTAGCCCCCAGTCGCCACAACTAGAGAAAGGCCATATGCAACATTGAAGACCCAGTGCAGCCAAAAATTTAAAAATTAAATAAAATAAAAATAAATTTAAAAAATAAAAATGAAGGCAGAGATAGAAACAGAGAAAGAGATGGCGATGGGATCCTTAGGAGAGGGGAGTTTATTAATTGAATACAATAATCTGAGAACCTACCTCACCTTTCTCAAGAGAAAAGAAATAACAGAAATCTAATCCAACTAACCCTTCCTCCCAAGTAAAAATGACTAAACCAAACATCAACTGGCATGCACCTTCTGAAGTGTGACTGTGAACCAATAACTGCGATGGCAAAACATTTGTAGTATCACAAAAGGCTACAAAATTTATCTCTGGTTTAACATTCACCTGATGCCAGCTGAAATTGAGAATCAAAGCAGTTAACCAGACTGTAGGCAAAAGCAGACATATTCTCTGGCCTCCACCTGGTTTCACTTGGACTTGAACACTGTGCTGTCACACTTGGAATCAACCGGTCAGCATGAGTTATGTCGACTGGAATCTCTGGGGATATGTTTTGCAACCAAGATGAAACTTTGCGGAAAACCTTCCTCTAAAATGAATGGAAAACTAGCTTTAACTCAGAAATCTCAACAACAGTATAAAAGAACTCCAAGATTCTAGTCACTATTTCCTGTAAATGAATATTTACACATTAGCAATAACATGCTATGAATCCGTACAACAGTGAGGCTCAGCCATGAAATTCTTTCTGGAAAAGGTGGCAGCACAGTATTCATCTTCAGACTGGCTTGGGAGAGTCTCTTTTAGCTGGAGGAAACAATTTTATTTGGGAGTTATAAGCAAATTTTGTTACCCTATGGGGAGGCGACTCCTTCCAAAGCAACTCAAATGCAAACATCATTCTGTTTCACAAACCAATCCACCAACACTCTTCTATGACAGGCAGTTCAGGGTGCAGTCTGGACTGGGAAGGTAACAAACCTGGGTTCTTAATAAGATTCGGATACTGTGTCTCTAGCCACTGAATCTCTCAACTTCAGGAGTTTCTCTATGTGAAACCCAGCAAAATATACTTTTAAATAAGTATATACAAGCTTTTGTGATACTACAAACTAAGTTTTTACAAAATATACTTCTAAATAACTAAGACTCTTATGTAAATTCAACATAAATATATAACAATCTATTATTTATTTCTTCCTACTACTTTAATCCTTTGAGCTTGTTTTACATGTTACCCTAATAGGATACTTTGCCCTCTGGAGAATAAATTCACAAGCAGGCATAAGGCTGCCACAGTACAAATCAAACCTCCAGCCCTGCTACATCAAAAGTCTCGTAGCAGCAGATGAACTAAAACTGCCTACAGCCATTCCTGACTAGAGCAAGATGGCATGGCGCCAGTGTGAATGTCGACTCAGCACCAGCATCATAATGCCAAGACCAATACGATGATGCCCATGTCAGCCAGTTAGCAGAAACATGGCAGAATTGGCACTAATGTCATTCTCATACTGAAGAAAATTCACCCTGAAATCTAAGCTATGAGAATATTCTTTGTTTACTGCTGCCTGCAAAACAGTTTTTTGAAGTATTTCACAGGGATTTACTGAGTTTTTATCATAACCCTACCAGAATTTTTTTTCTCCCTCTATCCAATGGGTGTTTTTTTTAAACTCATATATATAAACTTAACTTTTGTCAGGTAATCACAATGTAAAAGACTGAGAAAAGGTTGGATCTTAAATGAATTCTAGGGAGAATCTTTTTATAAACCACAGTCTTCTGATATGAAAAAAAGTCACTCCTGATTTTTATAAAATCTTTCTTATTATTCAGTTTGCTCAAATCAGAATGTACCTATATTCTGATCTATCAGGTAGATCCCATTTTACATATGAGGAAATAGACAGAGGTTAATGTGCTTTTTATTCAAGGTCACAAAGCTAGTCAGTTGCAAAACAGATTATATCTCAGAGCTCCAAATTCCCCGTCCTCCCCTTAGCCCACCGGGCCATGCTGCTTCTCTGACTGAACTGAAAATAGATTACAATAAAAGATTACCATAAAAGTTTGATTCTTCCATTGACCACTTCATGGACTGCCTCTGCAAGTACAATACTGAAAAGGTGACTTGGCGTTCACCTTGGTATTTTTCCTTGCAATGAAGCAGTAAAGAATGTGACTAAAAGGCACAGTCTTACTCACAGACCAAACCACTGTCTGTGTCTTCAGATTACTCACCTAAACAATCAGCAGGCTACTAGGTTTGTGATTAAGTAAAATAGACAAGTTTGCTTTAAAGTATCTCCCCTAGTTTTCGGAATAGTCTGCTCCTGGTCCTTCGTCTATCACAGTGCTTTGGGAGCCCTTTATTACTAGGTATACTTCGGATGTGAAATTTAATTTGAAAATACAGAATGTGTGGTGATAATTGTTTCCTTAGTTTAAAAGTAGTAAAACACAGAAAGCCAGAAGCAAAAAAGCCAAATACACTTAATGAGTAACACACCATATCAGGCGCCTCCCAATCGCCCTCTGCTCGTGTTCCAGTAGAGGACCGAGCCACAGCAGCACTTAGGGAGGGCAGGACTCGGCCCCCCACACCACGGGCATCACGTGGATACCTATCTAGTGATGGATACCTAACTCAGGGTGGGCCAATCAAAGTCACTCTGTCTTTGGGATTCTGGAATCAGGTCTCAGAGACTGGTTAGAATCTACTCATCACTGAAACTGAGAAGATATGAAACCATGAGCAGGGAGGCAATCATGTAGGACCGTGTGCTCAGAGGCCTTTAGCAAGCCAGTGAACGGAGAGAGAAGGAAGTCAACAAGCAAAGGAAAGGCTGCTTCAAGTGACCTTAAAGCCAGAGAGGCAAAGGTAGAGACAGAGCAAAGCCTGACAAAGAGAGAAGCTCCTCTGTGTCTGAGTTCCAGTCTCTGGTCCTTGGGGACCTTGCGATTCCAAATGTGAAAATACCCACTGTAGCCTTAGAATTAGTGTCTTTTTAGTAGGCTAGAGTCTGTTTTTGTTACTTGCTATCAAAAGAACTTTAATTACTAATTAAGACAAGTCCCGATACAAAAAAACAATTTATTAAGAATACGCCAGGGACCTTCCCTGGTGGCACAGTGGTTGAGAGTCCGCCTGCCGATGCAGGGGACACGGGTTCGTGCCCCGGTCCGGGAGGATCCCACATGCCGCGGAGCGGCTGGGCCTGTGAGCCATGGCCGCTGAGCCTGCGCGTCCGGAGCCTGTGCTCCGCAACAGGAGAGGCCACAGCAGTGAGAGGCCCGCGAACCGCAAAAAAAAAAAAAAAGAATACGCCCATGATAAGAAAAAGGGAACATAGAATGTATCAAGTAAGTGCCGTTTATTCTCCGATTCAGAATACCTGAGAAGTGATTCACTGGAAATGCTGCTTCTCTTATGAACACAGAGGTGAAGACAGCTGCCATTCCTGCACAGATGTAAACATCTGACAACTCACCAGGGCCCCTACTCCTCAACAGTGCTGTTGACAGGAAGGGCTGCCCTCCGGATGAGCAGCGGAGTTCCTAGGGTTCCTAAGTTGTACCTCAAAAATGTATTGTTTTATATAATAATTACATGTATTTTAAATAGCACAGAAAGCTATATTTAAAGAAATATACATATTGAGACACAGAAACATAGAGATATGCATATAAAATAGGTTTTTGCAGTATGGCCCACGTAACATCACAATTTAAAACATTATTTCTACAGAAACATGAATTCTGAGGTCCCTACAACAGACTTCGTTCAAGATCAAAGATGAAACACATATATATGGAATCTTAAAAAAAAAAAAAGGTTCTGATGAACCTAGGGGCAGGACAGGAATAAAGATGCAGACATAGAGAAGGGACTTGAGGACATGGGGAGGGGGAAGCGTAAGTTGGGATGAAGTGAGAGAATGGCATGGACATAAACACACTACCAAATGCAAAATAGATAGCTAGTGGGAAGCAGCTGCATCTCATGGGGAGATCAGCTTGGTGCTTTGTGACCACCTAGAAGGGTGGGATAGGGAGGGTGGGAGGGAGACGCAAGAGGGAGGGGACATGGGGATATATGTATATATATAGCTGACTCAGTTTGTTATACAGCAGAAACACAACAATGTAAAGCAATTATACTCTAATAAAGATGTTAAAAAAAAAGATCAAAGATGAGACATATACTCCCTAAATGTCTTACTTACTTTTAATAATGTTTTAGTCTGTATCTTTTACTTAAGAACTATGTGATATATTAAAATGGGTCTGGGTTTAAAAAGACAACCTCAGCTTTACCACTTACTAGCCCTAGTACTTAAGTTACTTAACTTTTTTGAGTCTCAGCTTCCTTATCTCTGCAATGCCTACTGACAAGATTTTTATAATCATGCAATTAATAAGTAAAAGCCATGCACAAGTCCTGGCATTTTAGAGGCACTAAATAATGTCACTTTTTGTCTTTAATCAAATTTTTTCTCAGCCTTCATCTTTCCAGGCCTAGTATTAATCCTTTTAGTCCATCTCTGTACCATAGTTCTCCTCTACCCTGAATAATTTTAAATGCTCCAAACGGGACCTCCTCAGTTTTAGAAGCTGGACTGTATCTCAGAACCAGACTCACTCAGATTTAACTACTCAGTGTGGACTCCTACTACCAGCTGGCCAATGAATGAAGCAGAGACTACGCTGAAGCCATCCCTGAATCCCAGAAGCTGAAGGTGAGGTCGGTCACTTAACATCCCTACCCACCCTGCTTATCTCCCAACCTAACCAGGGATCTCAACTGCTAACTGTTCAGCCCACTTCTCTCCACTCAATTACTGGGATGTTCCTTTCCTTCTCAGGGATGTTTCATTTGTTCTAGGCTGGTCTCTCCTTTATTCTAAGACTAAGGACTCTTGATTCATTCTAAGAAACAATCTCATGTAAGGTCAAGTGTGTCACTAGCTTGCAGAAGCTTTGCATAATCACTGTACAATACTTCATTTTTCAGGCAAGCCCTGGCAATATTACATGGTCAGCCCAGCTAAGCAGGGACAAGAGTTCCTAGAGGGCTGCAGGCCTGATTAGATGTGCAGATGAGTTTTTGAAGACAATGCATTAGTAATTCAAGCTCCATCAGTATGTCGACAGAAACATCAATAGACAGGTTGTGCATCCTTATAGCATTAAAATCCAGAGACATTAAAAAGTTTTGTTAATGGGTTTCTGACACTTCTCAGCTATGTGACCTTAGGCAGTTACCTAATCTTTCCAAAACTCAGTTTCTTTGCTTGCAGAATGACTATAACATACAGACAGCCCTTGCTTTGCATGGTTCTAAGATGCATACATTTCAGTTACCACATTTTAGTTAAATAACACCATTTCCTTAGTAACAGGGTTCAAATGTCAGTTACCATACTATGTTAACCATGAATAATACCATAAAGCAAAAACTTCTGCACTAGCTCTTCAGTCCACAAGTCGTTAAGTAAGTACCAGATGTGTATCATGATCCATGACCAATTAGGCCACTTCTTTCAAAGCCTGTCAGTGACTGGTCACTGTGCATCTGTTCGTTGAACCACAGACAGCAAAGTGCGTCCCTGTTCTGCCTCCTTGTCTCCCAATGATACATGCACCGGACATCTTACAAAAATTGGTAACCCAACGAGGGTACTGGCCAAAACAAAGATGAAAGTGCAGCAGAGAAACAAACAGTGGTAAAGCTGGAAGTGAAATTTAAATCTAGCGTAAGCGGGGTTACGGAGAGGCTGCCGGCCACGGAAGCACTGGTACCACTGCTGTTTGAAAGATTCTGCACGTGCAGCCACAGGGAGCTGGGGAGGCAACTTATCAAGGTAAACAGGCAAAAGGATGAAGATGCCCAAGAGGAAGTAATACCAGTGAAAAACTTCAGGTTGAAGGGACTCCAGGAGATACTTCACAACCACGAAAGCACAAGGGATAGAATATTGGAAGCTGACCCAAACTTAGAAAGGAGTATTCACAATTCACCAAGGCACAGAAGGTACTCCGGATGTCACACAACAAGATGAAGGGAGAAACTGTTCACACTGCTCTTGGTAAGTTTCTATTTCTCAATGTTTTACATTCAGTGTACTAAATCAATGTTCATTTTACTATTTTTTCACTTCCCTACACATTTATAACAGAGTAAGAGTTTTCAGTGCTTTAACAAAAAGTTTTAAGGGTCCTGAAACCACCGTAAGTTTTCCCATTGGTTATTTTTTTTTAACATCTTTATTGGAGTATAATTGCTTTACAATGTTGTGTTAGTTTCTGCTTTGTAAGGAAGTGAATCAGCTATACATATACATATATCCCCATATCCCCTCCCTCTTGCGTCTCCCCCTCCCACCCTCCCTATCCCACCCCTCTAGGTGGTCACAAAGCACGGAGCTGACCTCCCTGTGCTATGCGGCTGCTTCCCACTAGCTATCTGTTTTACGTTTGGTAGTGTATAATGGACATATATACACTCCCATTGGTTATTAAGATGCTTTGCGTGGATCCAGCTTGCACTGCTGTTGTTACAGTCCTGCACTGCCCTGCAAAGTGAGGATGCCTGCACAACCTTTGGGAGGTTGTAGTAAAATTAAATCATATGACGTTCATAAAGTATCTGCTGGGAGATGAGGTTGGAAAGGCAAACAAAGCAAATTCTGAAGAATCTTGCATGCTAAAGATTAATTATAAATTCCTTAAGTATGACAAAGGACCACTGAAAGGGCTGAGGGAATTGTTAGGGCAAGATCTGCATTTAACTGGTCGTATTGAGCAGGATGGATTTTAGGAAATTTTCACTAAAAAAAAGTAACTGAATTAATATGAGAGATTAAGAGTTTCTAAGACTATGGCCCTTGGATGGAGAACCCATCTTTAGGAAATATTTAAATGTAGAATTGACCAAAGGTGATGACTAACTAGAGACAGGCGTTGAGGACGGCTGCATATGTCTAACCAAGGTAATACCTGCTGCCATTTGTTGAATGCCACGTGCCAGGTACTGTCCTAGGGGCTTTACAACTACCTATTAACTCAGTCAATCCTCCTAACAAATTTAGGAGGTAAGTTCTCTTATTACCATTATTTAGAGAAAGGAAAATGAGGCATGGAGAAGGTAACTTGCCCAGGGTCACACAGGTAATAAGTGATGTTGCTGGAACTGGGGTCAGGCTGTCCAACTCCAGAGCCAATCTGAACATATCCTCAACCCACTCATCCCGTGGGTCACCCTCTTTTCACCCAGGGCCCCGTCACTGCACTTAGAGCCCTCTCTTGGTGTCATCCCTCCCACCAGGCTGCTTCTCTTCCTTCTGTCCTTCATCAAATACTTATTAGGCACCCACTGTGTGACTAGCACTGTCCTTCTCTTCTTACTGTAGTGAAAGTTCCCTTTAAAACAGCCAAGATCAACTGCTTATCTCCTGACCAACCATTTCTTCCATGTTGTTAACTGTTTAAGTCATACAACTGCATGGAACAAGAGGAAGATAAAGAAAGGAGCATTTATCTGAGAAGAAAATATAATTTCACAAAGTTTGTAATCCCTCCATCTACAGGTTACCATCTACAGATCTAAATTTTTTGTGAGGACAATAGTGTTCATGAAACTGTTTTTTAACCCACCTGATTTCTAGCTTTCCCTTCCATCTGAGCTCCTACGTCTCCCATCTTGTTTTTAGAAAGACTCTTCCTGAAGGAAAGCCTCTTGGGAAAGTGTGTTCAAAAGATCGTGAGCTAACATTTTTTTACACTTGTCTAGTACTTTCAATAGAAGTTATTTACTCTGCAAATGTCCCAGAAATGACTTTTTCTTTCTACTTATTTTCCCTAATTAATGGCACATTTTATCATAAGTACCTTTAAAATTCAACATATATTTCATTTTCCCTCTCCCACCTAAACAGTGGACATGGTTGCTTTGGTCAATCCCATGCATGGGATTCCCACTACATATTATAAATTTGTTTTCTACGCTATTAACAGAGATTATTTATTGAGTTATATGAGAAAACATACACCTAACAGAAAAAAAAACAGATCTGTCACTGGTGTTGTTATATTTTAGTTATTCAGTTTATGCCAAAATATAGAAAATTGGTCGAAAATGGTAATTCAAATGGGTTACAAAAAAGTTACCCAGAAATCAATCTCCAAATCATAGATTTATGCTCAAAGAGAAAAACAGTCATTCAATTCTTGATTTACACCAGTCATTCATAAAAGTCTTCCACAGATAAGGGCCATAAATTTACTCTCTATAAAAGCGTACATCATTGCCACACGAAGATAACACAGGCCAGCCCTCCCCGAGATCACCCAGCTGCCGAGCAGCAGCTTATGTGTAAAAAGAAAAGGTAATTCTTAGTTCCGTAGTTCCTACACCTCTTCCACCACTTGCAAAAAGCTGACAATTTTACAACTGACAAGAATGGAAAATCAAAGACCTCAAGGTTTTGATACCTTTTCCATATAGAGGATGTAATAACTATATTAAATAATTAATATACAGTTGATTTAGCTAGAAATAGTTTTAATCAGCCATGGCCATTTCAAACAATGAACAATACTTTTCTGTTCATCTTAAATATTTTAGGTTTGATTAATTTTGAAGGGAAATTCTTAGAAAGGTTAACTAAACTGCTTATCAGTCAGACTATCAGAAAAAAGAAAAATTAAATTTTGATGCATAAATGAAACATATACTCATAAATCTCCCATTTTTTTCCTTTCCACAATAATACTAGTCTCTTGTTTTCATCAGTGTGAAAAGATTTCCTGAAATATCCCACATGGTTCATAAATCCCTTATACTTGAGGGTGGTCTAGGTTTAAATGTTTAAGGACATGATTCCAGAGAGAAGGCTTATCTAAACATAGGTATTTATGAAAAGATACCAAATATCTACAGCAAATTACCTCGGTTAGCACAGGTTTGAGCACAAGATAATGAATCTTTTTACACCTCTGATCAAAATGAACTATAAAATAACATCCTTAAAATTAAATTAATATGTATTTGCCAAGAACCAGTTGTTTATTGTTCAGGATGTGTAGGGAGAAAAACAGAGTAATGGTTTTACTTACTTTTACTCTCTATATTATTTACAGAAAATATAACATTAGAAAAGTTTCACAAGGCTGAATTATAATTTTCATAGCAAAGAAGATGATATGGTGTCTGATCATCTGGTCCCTGGTTGCTCAAAAGGAATTTTCCTAATCCATTCAGATAACAAAAGCAAAAGTAAATTCAATTCAAATTACTGAGTTCTATAATACAATACCACCTAGAAATATATTTCCTTTGTATTTGGGATTCTCTGTACGGAAAATAAAAGCAAAAAAGTATAGAAAACGATTGACTCCATGATTAAAACACAATTCAGGGTCTTTATCGATTAACTTTTCATTCCGGAATTTACTGTTTTTATGTTCTCATTGCCCAAAAAAACCCATCATATGAAATCACAGAAACCTACTTATCTCCAGAAATTCTCCCTGTTGAAGATTCAATTAGCCTTGCTCTGTACTCCCTTTGCTCAGCCAATCTGTTCAAAAGTTCATTGTTCTTTTGATAGGGATCATGAAGATTAACTACATATTCTTTTTTCCCTAAAGGCAGAAAACTCGGGTCTCCTGGTTCCTCAATAAAAAGTTTACTCTTCTCTGCCATCTGATGTAAACCAAGCCAACCATAGTGCCATAATAAAAAATGTAAATTACTGGCATCATCTGTGCTTAAATTTTCTCATGGAAAGGATGACAGCTCTCACCAACCAATTTATTTTCTCTTTACATGCTGCATCTACAGTAGTTTCCTTCAATTCCTTATTGATTATGATTAGCTCTTGACAGTTTAAAAAAAGAGAGAGAATTGAGTCACAAAAGGACAAATACTGTATGATTCCATGATTGCACTTATATGTAGTAACTAAAGTAGTCAAATTCATAGAAATAAAAGTAAAATGTGCTTACCAGGGGCTGGGGGGAGGGAGCAAAAGAACTGTTGTTTAATGGGTACAGAATTTTAGTTCCTCCAAGATGAAAAAATTCTGGAGATCTGTTTGACAACAATGTAAGTATAGCTAACACTGCTGAACTGTGTACTTAAAAATGATTAAAATGGCATCTTTTATGTATTTTTTCCAATAAAAAGAATTAATTGAAAAAAGTAAAGGGAAAAGAGTAAAAAAAAAAAAGACTTTAAAATTAAGGTGTCTATAATATTAATGAATGCTTTTTACACTTTAGCAGGTATATAAGATTGGCCTGTCCATTAATATCCCCGATAATATGCAGGGTAAAAAGAGATAACAAAATGAAGTACTTAAAACAAGACCCTGCAACACTTAATAAATGCTATTTTTATGATTACTTTTGAAAGTCAGATCGTTTCTGGTATTTTTCCCTGGAATTCAGTCTATCGTATTTGTATCATTTCCTCTCCCACATTATAAATATCCCCATTTTACCCCCACCTTTCAACCCCTTGGTCCCAGGTTTTGCCAGAGTAGATTTTTCAGTCAATTAATTAGAAATGCATGTGAACTCAGAGCTATAGAAAGGAATAATCTGACTTTTGTAAAAGAACTCCAGTGTTATTAAGAAAATAAAACTGGCTATGTTCTACAGTATTTTCCATGCAATGAATCCACTTAGCTTCACAATCTATTAATAATTATTTAGATTCTTTTCTGATTTGGATTCCTTTTATTTCCTTTTCTTCTCTGATTGCTGTGGCTAAAACTTCCAAAACTATGTTGAATAAGAGTGGTGAGAGTGGGCAACCTCGTCTTGTTCCTGATCTTAGTGGAAATGCTTTTAGTTTTTCACCATTGAGGACGATGTTGGCTGTGGGTTTGTCATATATGGCCTTTATTAGGTTGAGGAAAGTTCCCTCTATGCCTACTTTCTGCAGGGTTTTTATCATAAATGGGTGTTGAATTTTGTCGAAAGCTTTCTCTGCATCTATTGAGATGACCGTATGGTTTTTCTCCTTCAATTTGTTAATATGGTGTATCACGTTGATTGATTTGCGTATATTGAAGAATCTTTGCATTCCTGGAATAAACCCCACTTGATCATGGTGCTTGATCCTTTTAATGTGCTGTTGGATTCTGTTTGCTAGTATTTTGTTGAGGATTTTTGCATCTATGTTCATCAGTGATCTTGGCCTGTAGCTTTCTTTCTTTGTGACATCCTTGTCTGGTTTTGGTATCAGGGTGATGGTGGCCTCGTAGAATGAGTTGGGGAGTGTTCCTCCCTCTGCTATATTTTGGAAGAGTCTGAGAAGGATGGGTGTTAGCTCTTCTCTAAATGTTTGATAGAATTCGCCTGTGAAGCCATCTGGTCCTGGGCTTTTGTTTGTTGGAAGATTTTTAATCACAGTTTCAATTTCAGTGCTTGTGATTGGTCTGTTCATATTTTCTCTTTCTTCCTGATTCAGTCTTGGCAGGTTGTGCTTTTCTAAGAATTCGTCCATTTCTTCCAGGTTGTCCATTTTACTGGCACAGAGCTGCTTGTCGTAATCTCTCCTGATCCTTTGTATTTCTGCAGTGTCAGTTGTTACTTCTCCTTTTTCATTTCTAATTCTATTGATCTGAGTCTTCTCCCTTCTTTTCTTGATGAGTCTGGCTAATGGTTTATCAATTTTGTTTATCTTCTCAAAGAACCAGCTTTTAGTTTTATTGATCTTTGCTATCGTTTCCTTCGTTTCTTTTTCATTTATTTCTGATCTGATCTTTATGATTTCTTTCCTTCTACTAACTTTGGAGTTATTTTGTTCTTCTAATTGCTTTAGGTGCAAGGTTAGGCTGTTTATTCGAGATGTTTCCTGTGTCTTAAGGTAGGACTGTATTGCTATAAACTTCCCTCTTAGAACTGCTTTTGCTGCATCCCATAGGTTTTGGGTCATTGTGTCTCCATTGTCATTTGTTTCTAGGTATTCTTTGCATACAAGCCACTGTTTCTTTTCTACAATGGTGTGTGCGTTTTTCACCCTTGATTTTGCCACTGCCTTCAATATTTTCTTAATTTTTTCTGAAAGGATTCATAGTTAAAACAACAGCATGTCTGCCAATATTGATCCTTTAACCACTTAATTGATAGTAGTTTGCCTGGGTGTAGAATCCTTGGGTCTGTCTGACTGTCTTCCACTTGAAGTTAACATGTTTTATACTGATTAGATACTTGTAGAATTTTCTGTTTTGAAATTCAGAAATCTTAATATAGATATATACATATATCTCATTATATCCCTGCTACCACTGTTAATCAGGCATTATGTCTCCTGATTTACTATTTGATTTTGAGCACCATGCAGTCTATTTAATTCCTCTAATCTGCAACCATGCTTTACATCTCCAAGAATTCTCTTCCATGCTCAGATTATTTTTCATATCAGTCTCTTGTAGATTTAGCACATTGAAAATTTCATTAAAAACTCAGTTATCAGGTTTCAGCTTAAATGTTATTCCTGAAGTTTAGATCTACATTGTATACTAAGACCTAAGCTATCTAGTTTTTATTTCAGGCTAGTCATAAAAAACCTAGGGAAGCTCTATGGAGGCAAGGAAGTAGTACTTAGATTCTACAGGAGAAGCTCCACTACCCTAGGGATCTTAACTTATCAATTCAGTCAACTTATCTTAAGAAAAACTTTGCCTACTTTCCAAAATAGTCTCAAGTACCCAGAAATCAGAAAGGAAAGATGAAGCTCCTGGAGCAGTTCTATTATTTAAGGTTGAGAGCAGGTTCTCACAACTTGACAATGGATGTTATAACAAAAGACAACTCTCCCTTCCCCTAATTTAAAGGTGACATTTAAATGAGGTGTAGACATGGAAAGTTACACCTCATTGCCTAGAGGTGTTCTTTAGTTTTGGACATTCATGTAAAGTAGATGATGTCAATTCTCCATTGATTTCATTTCTCAATATAATCAATTTACATATGGTAGCTCAGTACTAAAAATTAAAACTTTACACATCTAAACTAAAATCAATAATATGAAATTTTTAAGTATTCGTAAAATATTTAGGTCAAAAGGTTTTCTATCATAAGGTAGCAAATACGAAAATGCAATTTTAATAGCTTTAGTAATTGTGAACATCACAATTATTTAGTGACAAACAGTAAATTTAACATTGTAACAACTAAAGGTGGGAGTACAGAGAAGGAAATTTCTTGTAAAAAAAAAAATCATTGGTAAAAGGTTTTACTCTTTCTCCTTTGGACTACCACTTAAGCAACAATGCAGTAAAGCAATCCAAGTATTATGCTTAAAAAATAATTGCTCCTGAGATGTGGTAAATTCTTCCATAAAGATTCTCTTTATACTAAAACAAATACAATGAGGTAACATTCAGATTCTCTAAAACAGTAATTTATTATAATCCTTATTCTTGAGCCATATACCAAACTCTGTAAAAGACAAAGTGTATCACAAAATTAAGCAAAACCTCTCCCATCCCTCCCCAAAACATTAGCAAGGCTATTAAGAGCTATGATAAAGCAGACACACAGACATAAAATACACAGAAGTTCATTAACACCTAACTACTTAAGCATCTCTTCTACATAAAGTAAAATATGGTCACTGCTCTGAAAGAAAAATTGATGAGAAAGGAAACACGCAAAAAGAGGATCAGAAGGGTGCTGAAAACATCTGAGCTGTAAAGCCTTCCCTGCTGCTGGCAATCCATCAGACTGTGCAAAATAAATGCTATTTCATCTAACCTTTAAAAATCTCTTAGGTTAAACAATACTTTCAAATTCACCAAGCCAAAAAAATAATGGGAAAATTTTAACACTAATATGACAATACTGTTAATCCAGCTATAATATTACTACTAACACTTTTAAATGTAAAGAATACCAAATTGAATATTAACTAGCATTCTGTTTTGTTTTCACTCTAGGGCATTGCTTTTCTTTGCAATAACTCTGGAAGGCTCTACAGTTTGCCACTGACAAAGAGGTCTGAGTGTCACAGAAATACTTCAAACACCCAATGCTGTGGTGGCGCGTTCACAGCCCAGGGGTTGGATGCATTTCTTTGTATTACCTACTTCTGAGTCACTGGCACATCTCTAACAGCTTTGCATATTTTCCAATTTTATTTATTTATCTTTGCTTTTCCACATTTTGCCCTTTTGATTGTGGAACTTCTAGGCAGGGATTAATACCAGACCACACTGAGCTTAGTTCTGTTCTTTAGAGAAAGCTGTTAATTCTTTTTTAATAGCGTAGTACATTTCTTGAACACTGGGAACTTCAGTACTTAATGCATACCCAGGTAGTTATCAACTTCAAAACAGATTATGTTCCAAAAGCGTACATGTAAAACTAGGAACAGAACTAGGAACATATTTTCCCATATGATCAACACTGTGAAGGTTGACTAGGATTCGTGACCAGCATTCAAAAATCGACTGAATCCACAATGAAGCTCCTACTGCAAAAGAATCATACAGAGTCAGTGACGGTGTCCGGGGAGCCTGATACGTTCCAAAATAGCGACTGCCCTGGTGGGAAAGCATGGAAGCCTTTGCATTGCTGTTTCTCTAGACACTCACACTAGAAGTGAAGAAGGAACATGTGCTCAGCCAAGAGGGCAGGACTGAGGCAGAAAAGGGAAGGGCAGTCAACCCTAGGTCCTGACTTCATAATTAGTGCCCTCAGAGGCACATTACAATAGGGGAGAACGTGGATTCGGAAGCCAGAATGCCTGGGTTCAAATGCCAATTCTGCCCTCTTGGGCAAGCTACTGAAGCTCTCTGAGCTTCAGTTTCCTGACGGATAAAAGAATAAAAAAGGAATAAGGGCAGCTTCCTCATAGGATTTGTTGTGAAGATTAAATGAGTAAATATATGTAAAGTGCTTAGAACAGGTGACTTGCCCAAAGTGTTGCATGTATTTGTTACTCATTACTTTTCAGAAGTAGAACACACCAGGACTATGCACGGCATTGCCCATGGATCTGCCCATAGTACCCTCCACAATACAGTCTGGAAGATCTTCACAATAAATGTCTTCACAAGGCCACTTCCATCATATAAGGATTTTCAAATTACTTTATGCTTATGTGAAGAGTTGGTCTTCTAAGGTTCTGTTTCAAGTTTTATTGAGCACAGCAATGAAAGAGTACATATTTTTTAATGCCAGTGGTAATGAAAAAAAAAAAAAAGACAGTACTTTTGGCTCAGTGACAAGCAGAGGGGATGAGAAACATCTGGGTTACTCTCTGCTCTTCTGGAGCAGAATGCTCTGAACTGCCTGCTGTGGTTATCTGTACTAAAGTGAATCATCCATTCTATCCATTATCCACTGAGAAAAGAAATCATAGTAGGATGTCTTGGGATTTATTTTTTATCTTATTATAATTTGGAGGATTCTGACAGTGTTTACTGAACTAGAAAAACTCAAGAAAAGGTGCTATCAGTAGAGAAATTATTTGCAAGTGTCCCAATGTTTTATAGTGAAGTCTTGCTTTTCTTTTTAACATATTCTGCAATCTTACTTTTGTCCACCACCCCCATTCTACTAAAACTATGCCTTCTAAAATATCTGGTGACCTCTACTTGCCACACCCAGTGGACCCCTTTCAGACTTTGGCTTGCCCTCCTCAGCAGTATATGTCACTGTTGGACACTCTGCCCTTTTATTCACTCCAGGTATCTCTGTTAGGCACAGGAACATGTGCCAGGCACTGAAAACACATGGGGGTACAGCATGAACAAGACTATCATGAAAGGCAGAAAGGCAACAAGAAAATAACTGCATAGATATTTTATTACAATTGTGACAAATGTGACTAACAAGAAATACAAGGAGCAGTTAGTACATATACTCAGTATATTTGCCTTAGTGTATTAAAGCAGGAAACCCTAGCCTGGAGGGTCAGAAAAGGTAATATTTAAGGGCAAGCTTGAAGAGTTAGTAGGACTTGATCAGAGGAAGGAGCCAGAAACGGTTTAGGCAGAGAAAACAGCACATGCAAAGGACACAGGCTGAAAAAAGGTTGGTGAGCCTGAAAAACTAAAAGAAGGTCAAACTAAGTGTCACGAGAAGATGATGGGGAGGCAGGGAGAGGCCAGACTTGTTCCAAACTCTATGAGCTCTATCCTTTTAGAAGTAAAATTATATATATTTTCTCCTGTAGCCAAAACTAGAATCTCAGTCTCCAGACATTCAGTTCACCATTCAATGTTTCTTCACACCAACCTGCCCCTACGGAACTATTCTGCAAATGAAGAGTCACTCATTTTTAAATCATTTATCCCAAACCCCTTTTTTCTTTCATACTGTAGTAACTGTGGAGTGGGGGGAGCATCTTATACCAAGCGGCATCATACCGCTAATTGGCAGCATCTTTTTTAGTGAGACATAAAACAGTGCATTTTTTTAATCAGTGGCATCTTAGATTTAATTAAATACAAAAGCTACATTTTTTAAGTAAAATATTCCTGTGCTAAGTAGGTATTTGTCTGAAGGAAGATAGACTGTTTTGGTACTTTCACAAGTAAAAATAAAAGGTTTCACCTCCATAAAAGCAACTATCAACAATGTGTTCTGTCAGGATCCCTTAGGATTTTAACTGCTTTGATGGGTTCAGATAGGTCAAATTGCTTCTAAAAAGCTGAGTAAATTCCTATAATGCCAAGATGCTGGCTGAAGGTTCTGTGAGACATAAAGAAAAAAGTTCCAACAATTGTAAAGGATGGAGAAAATCAAGACTATCATTATTACGGAGGCGGGGGGGGGGATACATAGGAAACACGTGGCTCACTTCTACCACCTTTCCTGGTTCTAAACAACGGAGCATAACCACCAATAGACAGATGGGGATCAAAGCATGAGCGTTAGCTACCTACAATTGCCCTCACAGCTTCTGGTAAACTGTGCTGGAGAATGTAGCTTGAGCCTAAGGTCAAAATGAGGCTCCCTATTCACAGAGAGAGCCTTAATTGGTTTACTCACCCAGGGAAGCTGAGACAGGACCAGACATGTGCAGATCAGGCTAGGCCTCACAGGGCCAACCCCCTTGTTCTGCTTTCAGTACTGTGAAGCAGGCAGGGAGAAGAGAACACCTTTACCACCATGAAGCACTCCATGAAAGAGAGTCAGAACAGAGACATGGAGACCAGAAACTTCACCCATATTGTTGTCAAGCTCCCAACTTTACAATTTGTCCTTCTTTTTCCCGTGGGGAGAAGATAATAAAGAGAAAGGAGGCACAGACCCTAAGTGGAAGCAGAGTTGTCTTCCTGCATATAGACACAAAGAAGTGAAACCAACACATTCCTGAAAGGCAAAAATATTAGTAATACTACATCCAAGTCTGATCACAGATATCTACCTTTCTACAACTACCTGACTGTGTAAGCTGTGTAATCTGACACTTGATACAACAAAGCCATCAAGATTTATAGGATACACAATCATTACCTTGACAAGGAAGATAAAATCTACTGAGATACCATAAAATACTCCGCACTTTAAAGGAGACCGCAGTGACTTTCGCAGCAAAGATATCTGTAATCCTGCTTATTTGCACACACCATCTGCTTTATTAGCATGTCATGTCACAAAGAACTACTCTTGTAATTGCAGGCCTCATTTTATAACACTAGGGGAATATGAAGGTAAAGAAGAGACAATAAGCAGAAAGGGAGAATGGCGAATTTAATTTGTCTTGCCCTACCTTCTTCCCAAAATAATTTAAGTGGCCTCATGTTCAATTGCTTAGCCATTCCAAATTATGTTTTTATGCCCATGTGCTAGGCACAGTGTGCTAGACAATGGAAATAAAACAGTGAAGAAAATATGGCCCCTATTCTAAAGAAACTGACAGTCTTGTAATGGAAATAATTTGTTAAATATATAGGAAAGAGTAATGGCAGGAATTTTAAAGCTCAGAAGTAGGGACACAAAGCAACCGCTACACAGACTGATGAATGTCCCCCATACCCATTTTTATACTTTTGCATGTGGGTAACAATGTATAGTATTTCTTTATGGTTTTCTTACCTTACTATCTATCATTCTGCAACTCATTTTTTCACTGGGCATTATGTTCTTCTATGGTTTTAAATCTATTCCTGTTGAGCTGTATGTGTGTATATATTCTTTTTCTGCTATATAGATAAATGCTATACACACAAACCTATCTGCAACAGTCTTCTGCTATGTGAATAGCACACATTTTATTTACCCTTCCTGACCAATATTTAGGTTTCAGTTCTGCCCTAAAGTAACCTCATTTTAAATATATTTTGAACCTCATTTTAAATATATTTTTGTGACACATGCAAGCTTTTCTCTAGCCCACCTAATCTTTCAGATCTTCAGTTTCCTTTCTCAGTCACTGTGATAAATAAAGGATACAAAGCACTTTGTAAAGTTCTACATAACCTCAAAAAGTTAAACACAGGTTACCATATGACCCAGCAATTCCACTCCTAGATACATAACCAAGAGAAGTGAAAACATACGTTCACACAAAAACAGGTACACGAACATTCACAGCAGTATTGTTTATAATGTCCAAAAAGTAGGAACAACCCAAATGTCCCTCAACTGATGAATAAATAAAATGGGGAATGGTATATCCATACAATGGAATACTATTCAGCAATGAAAATGAGAGAAAGTAGCGAAAGATGTTGCAACACTGATGAAACTTGAAAATATTACATTAAGTGAAAAAAGCCAGTCACAAAATGCCACGCATTGTATGACTCCATTTATATGAAATACCCAGAATAGGCAAATTCACAAAGACAGGAAGCACGCTTGTAGTTCCCAGGGACTGGGTGAGGGAGGTGGAGGGAAAATGGAGAGTAATTTCTAATCAGTATGGGATTTCCTTCTGAGGTAATGCAAATCTTATGGAATTAGATAGCGGTGATGTTGGCACAAACTTGTGAATATGTTAAAAATCACTGAACTGTGTACTTTAAAATGGTGAATTTTATGGTATTTTAATTATATCTCAAAAAAGTTCAAAGCTATAAACTTTCCCAGGATACAAAATGTGCATTACACATCTCTGCATTCCCCAAAATATTTTGCATACAGTAGGTTCTCAAGTTATATTTGCTACATCAATATTATGGGCACCAGGGATATTACAGGCACTCATCACTCAAAGTTCATTGGAAACTTCATCCCTAGACTATACCAATTCTTATCTAATCTTTGCCTTTCAGTAAGATGACATGTAGTTCTTATTAAAGAGGGTGGAGGCCATCCTATCATAAGTCAAGTGAATAGTCATAGTGTGCCAAATTATAATACCTGAGGAACAGTGTCTGAAAATCTGCAAAGAATGGAGCCCAGGGAGCTCAGTCAGGCTGGGGGTCTACAACCCCTGCCCTGCCGAGGGTCCTGAGCTTGGCTCCGTAACCCTCCCCCATACCACCCACACACATGCACAATCTCAACTGTAGAAAAGCCTCATTTTATTATATTAAAAGGAATTACACTTACTGGCAAATTACATAGTCTGTTTTCTATTTTTGGTTAATTTTGAAGCACACCAATTATGTACATCATTATATTGTGTCATAAATTTTTTGTAAATTTTGTGACTATGAAGCTCCAAGGAGAGTTCATTCATTCCTTATTTAAATTACATTGATTAAGGACCTACTATGTTCCGGGCACTATTCTAGGCAATGGGTTCATTCATGGTGAGCAAAGCTCCAGCCCCATCAATCCCTCATAGATGTGAGACAAGTCAAACTGCAGAGTTCATAGCCTGTTGCTCTCAAAACATGGTCAAGTCATCTCACAATTTTTTGATTGTGGAGAAAGCAGACACAAAGAATTAAGAAAAAATGGGAAGAATTAGTATGAATGAGAGTAATCACTGCATTAAAAGGGAGCTTCTCCAGGTTACCATTAGCACAATGTTCATCATTTCATGGCAGTGTATCTATTGCATTTCAGATTTGTGGAGAAGCATCAGAGATGCATGAGATAGCTGAGTTTTCCAACTAGATCTCTAATTAAGCTGATACATGTCAAACAATGTATGCTACTAGAATATTCTATTGATAAAACTTATGAACTGGAAGGGGGGGGTCAAAAGAATAAATCTAACTCCAAAGTTTAGCTGATTCATCTACATCACTGGATCCTATATTTCTGTTTCTTATCACTGTATTTTTAGTCAGTTGTTTATAGCTCAAAGGGAAATAAATTTAATCACCAAAGAGTGATTCAGACTGCCTTTTCTCAGGTCTCATTCTCCTTGACCTCCATGCAGCACTTGACAATGTCAACCAACAGGTACTTTTTAAGCTCTCTTGTCCCTAAATGCAGAAACTACATGACCTTTCTCTACTCTCTCGTTCTCTCTGACTTTGCTTTGTCCTACACGATCTTCTCCCTTTTCCCCTTCATTCTTCCCTAGCAGTTCTCAAATGCCAAGCTTTATTTCCATCTTTCTGTAAGATTTTCTCTCTTACAATAACTGTTATTAAAAAGCTCTCCTTATAGTGTTTTGGAAGGGCATTGCCCATTTAATACTTAAAACAACTTTCTGTGCATTAGGTATTTTGTCCTCTATCTTTTCTCTACACCATACAGCCTCTGTTGAAGAGTTTATTTTCACAAAGGAAGGAGAGAGACAAGTGAAGTTAGGAATACGGTTTGACCTGGGTTCAAATTCTTCTACCACTTACTAATTATGTGACCTCTAGCAGAGCAGTTAAGTAGTTAAGTTGATTGAGCCACAGATCCCTCTTCTATACAATACGTACAGCTGACCCTTAAACATGGGTTTGAGCTGCATGGGTACACTTATACACAGATTTTTTTTTTCGGTAAGTACATATATGTACTGTAAATGTATTTCCTCTTATGATTTTCTTAAAACATTTTCTTTTCTCTAGCTTACTTTATTGTAAGAATACAATATTTAATACATACACAAAATATATGTTAATCGACTAGTTTATGTTATTGGTAAACCTTCCAGTCAGTAGTGGGCTATCAGTAGTTAATTTGGGGGAGGTGTCAAAAGTTATATGCAGATTTTTGACTGAGCAGGGGTTCAGCTCCCCTAACCTCCGCATTGTTCAAGGGTCAACTATATGAAAATACCTTTCCAAACAAATGATGGATTAAATTGTGATGATGATAACTAGCATTTTTTTTGATAACTAGCATTTAAATATTAGTTATTATGTGCTAGATACTGTTAAGCACTTTACACATATTAACTCATTTAAATCTCACAAGAATGCTATTGTACCCCTTTTACAGATGAGAAAATTTAGGCTCAGAGAGCATGTTTATATAGCCCTTATCACAGTAGCTAACAAACATTCAATAAACAGGGGCTGCTATTATGATTACCTTTAGGCTGTGACTCTCAAACACACATCCCACCAAATATATACCTTCATTCACTTAAACTCTGCTAGGGGACTTCCACACCGTGTCTCACCAGCATAAACCTAAGAATATCAGGAATCAAACTCCACATTCCATTTCCCTCGTCCCGGCCCAGCCCAACATAAAGCCTGCTTCTCCTGTCCATGCCTCTCAGGTCGGCAGCTGCCGGGGTTCAAGTCACAGTCACCCTGACACTCTGCTGTCCCGCTCTGTCTCAGTCCAGCGCCAGTCTGGGTTTCTCCCTACTTGTACCCCTCCTCTTCCCTCCATTTCTACTTCTTTCACCTCTGTCCTGCCGAAGTGCTAAATTCTGAAGCCAATCAAACTGTACTAAATGTATGCTCTGGAATTCCATAATTTATATGAAGTTTGATGAAAACAGGAAGCAGCAACACCTCAAACCCCACCCACAATGGATGTCTGAAAGGCAACGCGGCAGGAGAAGCAGCAGAACAAGACCACCTACCCGACTGTACAGGCAACCAGACGGCACACACAGGGCAAATATGTGATCAGATTGTAACCCTGAATATTATTATAACACTCAGGCTCTCAGAGTGACCATGAGTATTATCCAAATGGCCTTGAACGCACCCAAAACAAACACATAATAAAATCTTAAAAGAGACCATCATATGGGAAAGGTGGGATGAAGGACACGAGGTTTGGTGAAACCTCAGCCAGGCAAAGAACTGGAAAACCACCAACCCACATTGAATGAAAAGGCCCACGTTATGTTAATCATGGGCAGAAGCGTCAGCTTACATTATCTGGTTCTGTTTTTATGTCGTGTAAAGGAAAGCCAACTCATCTCTCAAGGGTAGGGAGGGAACGGAGCTAACCATGGTAATTCCATTCTTGCAGGTTCCATTTTAGCAGCCTGACAAGCCAGGACTATGTGCCTCCAACTGCCACTAGGGCTGACAGAATCACTTAAGCTAATTAACTAGCTAGGTCTTGGAAATGCAATGGGAACTGTACATCAGCCCTGCTTAATTATTTCAAAACTCGAAACTGCAAAATAAATATTGTAAAGCCTTGGTAAATAAATGGCACTGCCGTTCTCTAATGCATTACTATTATCAAATGTTAGTGAATATAGTTGAGTATGCAAAAGCAAATAAAGTTCTAAAAGCAGAATTTAGAAATGCGTATTAAAATAAAACAACTTACAATTCATAAACAGAGCGATCCATAGTACTGTCTGTCCAACATATTAAATGTAAGCAGCTGATTCAAGTACAGGTCAAATCGATAAGCTTATACAAACAGGTAATTAAAAAGGATGATCAACTCAACATATAGGAAACAAAAAGTAATTGGCTAAAACCTCCTTGAATAACAAGATTAATGAGATACTCAAATATATTATTTAAATATTATTTTTTCAGTAATTTGTCAAATGGCATGCTGTATGGAATTTGTTCATAAATTCCTTTAGAAATAATAACCAGAGTGTAAATATTTTTAAAAAATCAATAAAGCCAATGCTCATAATTAAAGACTGAGGATTGATAAGTAGTAATATTAAATAGAGGAAAAGTAACATTTTAGTCATAAAGTGAATTTATTTGAGCCAAAACATGAACTACAGCATTCTCCAAGTCATCACAGTACACTGGCCTTGAGCTGATTCTCTGTAGGTTCTGTCTGTGCTTCCCATCACCTTGCCTCTACCTTTCTCAGAACATTGATAGCGTTGGCTGAGAGCACGACTATGTCTGCCTCTTTCTCCAGAGCCTGGTACCATGCCTGGCCCATGGTAGTCACTCAATAAGGACTAGTTGTAGGATTTGTTACAATTATGCCACAAAAGTAGAAGCTCCTTGAAGGGAAGGACCAATTCTTACAGATTCCTGCATACCCAATGCTAGAACAGTGCCTGGCATATAAACACCCAAGAAATGTTTGCTAAATGAAGAATCTTCATTTTCAATTTATATCCAGCTTGAAATTTTATAATATAGGTAAATAAATTATTATGATATACATCACTCACATAAAGCTGGTTTCCTGAAAATAAATCTCCTTTATTAAAGGAGACTGACACACACTGGGATAAACTTATTTCTGTATGTAAACATACTGTCGCTATGTTTATTTTTTCCTCCATTTATCTGTTCTTTCATTCGCATCTTTTAATCACAGATATTTAAGCAGGTTGCTGAGGCCAATCAACCATGGCACTGGTCACAAAAAAATACCACTTAGCAGGATGCAAAAATCTGGGCAGACTGGCGCCACGCAAAAGGGCTCAAAGAAGCTTTGTTTTCAATGAGTCATTGAAAGAACAAGTGTTTGGTAATGGCTATCAGCAAAGATTATGCTGTTTGAAAATTCCTTCTGTGATCTACGAAAATTTTAATATGAAGTTCCAGGAAGTCCACTGAATTCTGAGTAGGTCATAAACTAAGGGAGAAACAAAAGCCAACTTGTAAGGACTTCTTTCACCCTGAGCGTCATTAGTGCAGACAGTATGCCCTGTCTCTGTTCATTGTGTGTTTTGTTTTTGTTTTTTTCTACCCATATGGAGAGAGAGAGAGCAGTTTCAGGTGAAAGGATAATCTCTGCCCTTCCCTCTAGGATTCTTGATCCTGTTGGCAGCCAGTTCTCTGTGCCTCACCAACTCTGCAGTTTACTCAATCTTGCCCACAAAGAGGTAAAATTAGAAGAGGGTATTTTCTGCTTTTCTGTGCTAGTATTACATTACAAATGTACTGTTTGCTCTTATTCTACAAAATGGAAACTCCTCCATTCACTAACGTTCTAAATTCTTTCTGTGTTTATATCAATGTTTGTATTCATGCACACATAAATCTCCTTATGTTTCTGTGTGTGTGTTTATATGTGGATGTTGTGTGTGGTTTCTCAATCATTCAAAAAGTCTTTGATGACTTCCCCTTAAATACCTCTCCTTATGAAACACATCCAAACACTAGGAGATTGGCTTATATCCTTGTTTAGTACCCTGGGCCGGATGGTGAAGCTGAATGTTTTTATTACGATGTCCACAAAACGATCTATCAAGTAAGAAGCCAAATCAAGTACGAAACCAAAACTTAGGTACATTAATGAACTGGTCCAAGGAAGAGAGAGAGGTGAGATCTGAACAAGGTCTGTCTGACTCCGGAGTATCTGATCTTGACTTGACAATAACACACCAAGGCAGTGCAGTAGGAGAGGAAAAAATAACCTACCAAGTTCTCCTCAGACACAAGCAGTACAGAGAGAGAGAAACACGTTTGCTACTTAAGTACAAATCTAGGGTTATTTATATTGTCTGGGCTATCTGAAAAACTTCCCCACAGATATATCTATATAGATATATCTATACATATATCTTTTTTTTTTTTTTTTTTTTTTGCATTATGTGGGCCTCTCACTGTCGTGGCCTCTCTCGTTGCGGGGCACAGGCTCCGGACGTGCTGGCTTAGCGGCCATGGCTTATGGGCCTAGCCGCTCCGCGGCATGTGGGATCTTCCCGGACCGGGGCACGAACCCGTGTCCCCTGCATCGGCAGGTGGACTCTCAACCACTGCGCCACCAGGGAAGCCCTATACATATATCTTTAATAGAGATTTAAGCCAAGAGTCCAGTGTAATACACACATCCGAGTTCTATGCCAAGATAAGCACACTGAGATGGTAACTGACTGAGTTCGTATTTCAATTCATCAGCTTTTAAATGAGAGCAAAAACATTTTGGATTAAGTTGTTCTGTATTTTGTTTAAAAATTTTAACATTCAAAACTATTCTGAGGAAAACAGTAATGAAACAAAATAAAAAATACTGCTATTAACTTTCTTACAGGGTTAGCTACACAGCCACTACCCTTGAGTCTGCTCTATCAACCCTGCACTGTTTCGCTAAAGTAAGCTTTCTTATAAGCATATCTGATGATGTCACTCTCCTCTCAAAACACTTCTATGTCTACATATTACCCCAACATGGGATAAACTCAAAAAATTTCAAAGGCAAAAGGCAGGTACAACAGTCTAGTATGAGCCTAAGAAAAGGTAGAAATCGTGGGGAATGGAGAGGGTATACACCTGTAAGGGTGTTTTGATACACAATGTTCAAGATAAGCATTAAAACCAGTGGTCAGCCCACTGGCTACTTGTTTCTAATTTGTGCACTTATGGTGTAAAATCTGTACAGCCTTGTTTAGCAATAAGGCTCTGGGTCCTCTGGATGTGGCATGTCCAAGTTTTACTCCTACTTACTCTACCCTCTCCCTCAAACGTCAAGCTCCCATGATAGCAGAATACTCATACAGCCACTAATACCACACTTATTTCTTTCAAAAAGAAATTCCAGGACTAAGGAAAGTTTTACAAATGAGAGAGTTGGAACAGATCCCCTTTAACAATGAGGATATTAAAACTTCCCAAAGTCATAAAGGTTGCTTATAGGTAGGCCATGATCAGAACCCAAGCCTTTTATCAACTGGTTCAATTTTTTAAATCCAACTGTTTTTGCTCAGAAAGTTTCACATATAGGCAATTCCTCTTATATAAAAGGCTCATCTGAATATTTTCATTTACTTAAGATAAACATTGAAACCTCAATCTTATTATATACATTACGGAACACTAAATTAACAAGTTACTTTATTTTGAATTTCTACCTTTGAAAATACTCCAAAATAGCTCTTCCATTCTTGTCCAGTCAAAACACATTATTTAAACACCATTTACAGCAGCACTTAAAAGGATCCTATATTGTACCACCAGGCAGAATTAAACCATTTACCAAGGCTGCAATTGTTCTAGCTCTGAAGTAACTGAACTCAGTCATGTAAAAACACTGACAAGAATCAACTGGCTTTCAGCCCAGAGAAGCTTTCAAAACCAGTTCAGAAGTATTTAATAATTTTAATGATTTCAAACTCCTTTTCCACTGAATATTACTGTATCCCTAAAATAATGCCAAGCCTAAGAGCAGCCTAATCAGTTGTTTAGATAAACAAAAGTCAACAGACTCTGTTAATAGTAATGCTATCAATTCTCTATTACCTGAGATAAACAGGTAGATATAGATACACACACACACACACACACACACACACACACATATCGCCTTAATTCAACTTGAAATATACAACTCCAATACCCACACAGATGTGTAGTACTCGTGCTCTCTCAGCAAGAGCACACTAGTGAGCATTCCATATGGAAACACACAACAGTATCAGACTATTTTAACAGATAATAACCACTGGGCTATTTTACATCAAAAAACATATAATATTGAGTCTCCCTTTTTTAATATACCTGTGCTCTTTTCACACTTTACTCAGATAGGTGTCATCTGTCATTTTGCTCATAAGTACAAAGAAATTTTTGTTTACCGAAGTCATTTTGCTGCTACCTAAATAATTGCTCCTTATATTAGAACCGAAATACCTTTTTTCCAGTGGCATTTATGAGTCAGCACCACAAATCAAACAGAAAACACTGTCAAATAGTCATAATATTAAAATAACCTACAGTAGGCAATAATAACTAAAGATTTTCCAGTATTAATTTCCAAACATTTGAAAGAAACAATCATTCATTACTATTATGGGGAAAAAAGTAAAGTAAAATAAAATCACAAAATTTTAGAGGGAATCTTAGGGATCTCCTAATGAGTAAGCTAATGACAGAGATACAGAAATGTTGGTTTACCTAATTTATAATAAACCAAAGTGTACATAATTATCTCTATCAATCAGAAGCCATCACATTTACATAAGAACAAAATAATTTTAGTAAGTTTCCAGAGTTATAATAGAATCTAGTATTGAATTTAGAATAGTTTATATTAACTATAAGACTCAATGTCGAAACTTAAACACATTGGTTTCTATTTTTAAGCTACACAAACAGTGAAGGGAAAATTGCAATCAAGAAGAAAACAACATAGTGATCTATTTAAACACCTCAAAATGTCATCATAAAATGGCCCATAAAAAAAAAAAACTACTTCAAATTATTTGCCTTTCACAATGCATATTCTTATTTCACTTGGAAAATTTAATTGTGTTTCACGTATGACCTTTAAAGCATCATTGTCACAGCTTGATAACATCCAAATAATTTCAATAGAACATCTACCACAGATGGGAAGTAATAAAATCATAATAGAAATACTCAAACTTTATAATAGTATCTAGGAGAAATTTCTTTTCTAAAACTTAGTCTTTGTCTCTTCAGAAATGAATATTGTGCTTCCAAGTAAATTTCTTGGGAAGACACAATAAAAACTCTCTGAATAGGCAGACTTCACCATCCTTTATGTCTGATCATTCAGTTCCTTCAGTCCTCATTAAATCCTTCCCTAGGAATCTCAGCTAGACCTTACACATATCCCCTGCATATCCTACTGAGTGCCAGACACTAAGCCACATGGAGCTTTCCCTTCTTTAAGGTCTTTTTACATTTATTTCCTGAATATTATTTTCTGTAAATGACACAACTTTGTCATTTATGATTCACCTAAAAGCAATAGATCATGCGCCAGACTGAGGTCCATGAGGGTAGGACCCAGTTTTCTGCTCCTTTATATCTCCCACAATAGCTGGTACAAGGTACAAGTACAGCAGGTGTTCATATCTCCTAATTGACGAAAGTGGTAAAGACAGCCACACAAATATGTGAGAGCATCAGTATCAATTCCTAGCAAATACCGTGTACTGGTTTTCAAATCCAGATAGTTAAATAAAAATTGAATGGCTACATGTCTGTACAAATGCCATTTGCTCTGACTTAGGTCAATATTCAAATGTTATTTTACATTTTAAGTATTTGAGAAACTAAGGGGTAACTGTTATATTCTAAAACTAGTAGATACAAAATCATTACAAATTGGCAGAACTATTCCCATAGTTCAGATAGGTAAACTACGGCTCAGAGGAGTAATGTAACTGTCCCAAGTATAAGAAGTAAATCCAGAAATCAAAGTTGGGTCTTCACAACCAGTGAACTGTGGCTGGTTCAAGCTACTGTGGCCATGAGCAGCCTTGCTATTTTTCCCAACAAACCATAAAACTGCCATTTTCTCTGCATCCCACATGAAAAGGTCTGGGAGTACCACCTGACTCTACCAACACTGCCTCTCAAAAACGTTTTCCAGTAATATAAACTACCCAGCGGCGGTACTCCCATTATCAACACTCTGTGCTGACACTTCTATTTTAAAAACTCATTCTTTAAAAGAGAAAAACTACAACTGCTTAGATTTTCATTTTCTTAGTTTCCTTTCCCTTCTGATCCTGTCTGCACGATATTATGCTCAAGTCATCTGGATGGTAGTTTTGGGTATTCTCCCAAAATCTCCACTTGATTATTCTAAAAAATCTCTTGAATGCTTGAGCAACTGGAGAACATCATGCTTTAAATATGGATTTAATGAGGGCAGAATTTCCTGTATATTTATTGGACTCTTGCTGACAGCTCCTGTATATTTATTAAACCCCTCAGAGCACATTATGGAGATGAGAGCTGTGAGATTGCAGATGGTGGCAGGGACCTAGGAAGGGGCAGTGTGAGACAACCATTTGTCTCAAAGCAGCAGTATGGCCATCACTTCTTTCATCATTACCCCATCTTGTCCTGATAATGGAGTCTGGGCAAGCTGAGGCAGCCCCATGTGGGACTGGGCAGAGATATCCTCCCTAAGTAATTCCTCTGGTCATAAAAATGGCTTTGAAAGCTGACGTCAAACTCTTTCATAAAACTCCATTACATAATATTGATAGATTCCCCATCTCATGTGTTAGTGTGAAAGTAACCACAACCATAAAATTTTTTGTTTGTGTGTATGTTTTTAATAATGTAATAAAACCCCATGAACCCATTATTCCAAAATAAAACTGGCCCTTATTTATAACATACATATTCCTATGTACCCCCATCCCATTCCTAGGCCTGCCTCCACCTTAGGAGACCACTATCTGGAACTACTCATGTATTTCTGGGTGATGAAAATATTTTATATATATATGTGTGTGTGTGTGTGTGTGTGTGTGTGTGTGTGTGTGTGTGTGTGTGTGTGTGTGTGTGTGTGTGTGTGTGTGTGTGTGTGTATTATGTATATTATGTGCATTTATGTTCTTTTAGTTGTTTCTAAGTTTATAAAATGGGTACATGATATATGTAATATTCATGGACTTATTGTTTCACTTGCTATTAAAATTCACCCATATGGCGGGGGGGGGGGGGAGGAATGGCAGTTTCATTGATGAAACTAAATGAAAACTCAAACCCAAGTAAAGAACACCAGTAAAGGAAACTACAAAGGTAAATATAAAAGACAATAATTATATTTTGGGGGATAGAAGGTGTAACAACTTTCATCTATTTGATTTGAAAGGCAACTGTATAAAACACCAATTATAAAGACTTTAACGGGCTTATAATGTATAAAGATGTAATTTGTAAAATAAAAATAGCATAAGGGTGGGGGAAAGGGTTAGAGCTATATTAGAGCAAGATTCTGTACTACTGAAATTATGTGAGGATTAATATGAACCAGACTGTTTTAAATTAAGATGTTAATTGTAATCCCCAAGATAACAACTAAGAAAATAACATATATATGGGAGAAAAAAAAACCTACCTAACACAAAAGGCATGAGAGAGCAATGGATGAACCAAAAAGATGACATGTAGAAAACAAATGGTAGACATTTATCTTACCTTATCAGTAATTATAATAAATGTAAATGGATTAAACACTAAAATCAAAGACCAGATTAACTGTATGGATTTTTTTTAAATGACTCAACTATATGCTATCAAAAGAGACTCAAATTAGATTGAAAGACACAAGTTGAAAACAAAAGGATAATGATGAATCACGCTAACAGTAAGCAAAGTAGAGCTATACTAATATCAGACAAAAAAGACTTCAAGACAAAAATGTTACTAGAAAAAAAAGGGAAATTTTGTGACAAAAGGGTCAATTCAGAAGGAAAGATAATAATTATAAATGTTTATGAACCTAATAACAGAACCCCAAAATACACGAAACTAAAACTGACAAAACTAAAGAGAGAAATAGACAATTCAACAATAATAGTGGAACATGTCAATACTCCACTTTCAACAATGGATAGAAACAAGCAGAAAGATCAACAAGGAAATGGAAGACTTGAAAAACACTACCAACCAACTTACTTTAACAAACATCTATAGCACACTCCACTCAACAACAAAAAAAGAGACATTCTTCTCAAGTACACATAGTACATTCTCCAAAATAAGCCACATGCTAGGCCAATTTAAAAAAAAGCATTAATAAATTTAAAAGGATTGAAATTATACAAAGTATATTCACCAACCATAATGGAGTTAAATTAGATATAAACAATAAAAGAAAATTTAGAAAAATCCACAAATATTTGGAAATTAAACAACACATTTCTAAATAACAATAGGTCAAAGAAAAAAATTACAGGGGTAATTAGCAAGGATTTTGATATCAGCAGAAATAAAAACACATCAGGTCAAAATGCATGGGACACAGCTAATGCAAGACTTAAAGGAAACTTTATAGCGTTAAATGCCTATATTAGTAAAGACGACGACCTCAAATCAATAATCTAAGCACTTCCCTTCAAAATGTAGGGGGGAAAAAGGAAAACACATTGAAGACAATCATAAAGAAGGAAATAATAAAGATGAGAGTGGAAATTAAAGAACTATAAAACAGAAAAATAAATTTTCTAAGATAAATTTAAAGAACCAAAAGTTCTTTAAAAATATCAACAAAATTGAAAAACCCTTAAGTATACAAACCCTTAGCAAGAAAAAGGAGAGAAAATACAGACCACAAAAATCAGGAATGAAAGATTACCTCTGACTCTTCAGAAATTAAAAGAATTATGAAGAAATACTATGAACAACTTTATGCCAACAAATGCAACAACTTAGATGAGAAAGTAAAAATAATACAAACAGGAAGGGAACATGGGCTGATCTCTTTGGATATGTCTTGTTTTACAATGTTGACACTGAAACCATGTAATCCTATTATGTAATTTAAAAACAAAATTAAACAAAAATAAGCAAAAGGCAGTCACCGAGTAGAAAATGAACTAAACTGCACATCAGGTTGGTGGCATAACCACACAGAGAAAATAATTCCTTCAAGTTACTTTAAAATGCTGAATTTGGGGAGTTCCCTGGTGGTCTAGTGCCTAGGATGCGGCACTTTTAGTGCCGTGGCCCAGGTTCAATCCCTGGTCAAGGAACTGAGATCCTGCAAGCTGCGCGATTGCAAGCAGTGTGATGCGGCCAAAAAAAAATGCTGAATGTTGACCACACATTTCTCCAGAGGGATACAGCCTAAGGCAGTGGTGGGGTGATGGGGGTGGGTGGAGGAGAAGGAGCAGGTGTGGGGAGGAAGAGAACTGCAAAGAAATATCAAATGCATTCTATAGTCTTTTTGTAAATAGAAATACTGTGGTATCATTGTTTTTTAACTATCATAGTTATATCATAGGATAAATCAAATAAGCAGTATGAGACTTTCCAATATAAAATCAAAGAAGAGCTAGTACTCTTGCATTTGATTTAGAAGCATAAGTTTTTCACTTTAAAATAAATATATGCTTATCATATTACTACAAATACTTATGTGTGTATATATGACCTCAGAGATAGGTATGTGTGTATTTGTATTTCCTAGCTCTAACCACTGTAAACACCAAAAAGCAATAACCCAAACTGTGGTTTCTAAATATTGTTTCCACTAAAGAGAACAAGGGCTACTTTCCAAAACGCTTGATTCCACAGTGAGGTGATGAAATGTACATGAGACTAAGAACTTGTTATTCCAGCAACCCACAAAACTACCAAAAACTAATGGGGGTCTCAAAATGAACACTAGCAAACCGAACCCAACAGCATATTAAGATTACACACCATGATCAAATTGGATTTATCCAGGAATGCAAGGGTGCTTCAACGTAAGAAAATCAATGTAATACCATATTAATAGAACAAAGGAATAAAACCACATGATCATCACAATTGACAAGAAAAGGCATTTGACAAAATTTAATATCCTTTCATGATAAAAATACTTTAAAAGGTAGGAATAGAAGGAAACTTCCTCAAAATAATGAAGGGGATTTATAAAAAACCCACAGCTAACATCATTCCAAATGGTGAAAGACTGAAAGCTTTCCACATAAGATCAGGAATAAGAAAAGGATACCCACTCTCACCACAGTTATTCAACATGGTACTGGAAGTTCTAGCCAGGGCACTTAGACAAGAAAAAAGGGATCCAAATTGGAAAGGAAGAAGTAAACTCTCTCTATTCAAAGATGACATGATCCTGTATACAGAAAATCCCAAAGAATCCATAAGAAAGTTACTGGAACTTAATAAATTAATTCGGGAAAGTTGTAGAGTACAAAATCAACATGGAAAAATCAGTTACATTCCTATACATCTGCAATAACCTATCTGAAAGGAAATTAAGAAACCAATTCCAGGGGCTTCACTGGTGGCGCAGTGGTTGAGAGTCCGCCTGCTGATGCAGGGGACATGGGTTCGTGCCCCGGTCCGGGAAGATCCCACATGCCGCGGAGCGGCTGGGCCCGTGAGCCATGGCCGCTGAGCCTGTGCGTCCGGAGCCTGTGCTCTGCAACGGGAGAGGCCACAACAGTGAGAGGCACGCATACCGCAAAAAAAAAAAAAAAAAAGAAACCAATTCCATTTACAATAGCATCTAAAATAATAAAATACCTAGGAATAAGTTTCATTAAGAAAGTGCATGAATTGTACACTAAAAACTATAAAATATTGCTGAAATAAATTAAAGAAGACTTAAATAACAGGAAAGACATCTCATATTCATGGATCAAAAAGCTTAATATTGTTAAGGTATCAAGACTACCTGAAGTGATCTGCAGAGTCAAAGCAATCTCTATTAAATGCCAGGAGTCTTTTACAGAAATGGAAAAGTCAATCCTCAAATTCATAAGGAATTGCAAGGCGCCCAAAATAGCAAAACAATCTTCAAAAAGAAGAACTAAGTTGGAGGACTCACACTCCTAATTTTAAAACTTACTACAACACAACAACAATTAAAACAGTGTGGTACTGGCATGAGAACAGACATATAGACCAATGGGATAGAATTGAGAGTCCAGAAATAAATCCGTATCTCCACAGCCAAGTTAGTTTTGACAAGGTTTCCACATCCTATTCAATGGGAAAAGAACTGTCTCTCCAACGAATGGTGCTGGCACAAATGGATGTCCACATGCAGAAGAATGAAGTTAGACCCCTCTCTCACATAACGTACAAAAATTAACTCAAATGGATCAACAACCTAAATACTGTATAGAAGCTAAAACCATAAAACTGTTAGAAGAAAACATAAGGGTAAATCCTCATGACCTTAGATTTCACAATGGATTCTTAGACATGACACCAAAAGCACAAACAACAAAAGAAAAAACTGGACTTGATCAAAATTTTTTAAATTTGTGCTTCAAAAGATATTATCAAGAAAGCAAAAAAACCGCCTACAGAATGGAAGAAAATATTTGCAAATACACTATCTGATTAGGGTTTAATATCCACAATATCTAAACAACTCCTAAACAAGATGACAAACAACCTAATTTAAAATGGGCAAAGGACTTGAATAGACTTTTCTCCAAAGAAGATACGCAAATGGCCGATAAGCACATGAAATGATACTCAATATCATTTGTCATTAGGGAACTGCAAGTCAAAAATCACAATGAGATATCACTTCACCTACTAGAATGGCTGTAGTTTAAAACAAAAGAAAGAAAATTAACAAGTGGAGAGGATGTGGAGAAATTGCTAGTAGAAGTGTACTACCATGGTGCAGCCACTGAGGAGAACAGTTTTGGCAGTTCTTCATAAAACTAAACATCAAATTACAGTATGACTGAGCAATTTCACTTCTAGGTGTTTACTCAAAAGAACTGAAAACAGACTCATATTTGTACACCAATATTCATTCACAGAATTATTCACAACAGTCAAAAGGCGATAACAACCCAATTATCCATCAACAGATGCATGAATACACAAAATGTGGTATATCCATTCAATGGAACATTATTCAGCCAAAGAAGGAACAAAATTTTGACATATGCTACAATATGGATGAACCTTGAAAACATTATGCTATGTCCAATCATAAAAGGACAAATACTGTATGATTGCACTTACATGAAATATCTAGAATAGTCAAATTCACAGAGAGAGGAAATAGATAAGAGATTGCCAGAAGTTGAAGAAGGAGGGAATGGTGAGTTAGTGCGTACTGGCTATAGAGTTTCTGTTTGGAGTGATGAGAAAGTTTTGGAAATAAATAGTGGTGATGGTTGCACAACATTGTGAATATACATTAATGCCACTGAATTACACACTTAAAAATGGTTAAGATGTCAAATTTTATATTTTATGTTTTTTAAACCATAAGATAATTTTTTAAAAAACTAATTGAGTCTTGCCAAAAGTTGGATCACAAGATCCAACTTAAAGGGGCCCAACTAGCCAAAAATGTGACAATTTGAGTGTCAGTAAAAACTAATGAGTGACATGGAATAAACACCAAGTACATAAAAATTCATGAATCAATAATCTTATTAGATTTTTTAAAATCACTGTTCACCAGTAGAATTTGCTAGGGTATTATGGTAGATTAAGATGGCTGCAAATTCTTTCCTGCTCCTCCCCTTAATTCCAGACTGGCCTTAGTGACTTACTTGACTGATGGAATGCAATAGAAGTATAATTCTGAGACTTCAAGGCTAAAACATAAGAAGCTTTGCAGCTTACACAGGGGACTCTTGGAACATTCCCTCTGGGAACTCTGAGCTACCATGGAAAAAGCCCAACACTACCCTGGGACCATCATGCCTAAGGGGACATGTTTAGGCTCTCTGATAAGTAGTCCCAGGTGAGCCTATCCCAAGGTGCCAGACATGTGTGTGAATCGGTCTTGGACCCTGCAGATCAGCCCATCCACCTTCTTCCACATATAACAGTACTACCAGCCAAGCCCTCCAAAATAATACCTGACCTATCAAATAACGATGTTTAATAAAACAGTTGTTGTTTTATGCCCCTTGAGTTTTGGGGTAATTTGTTATGCAGCAGCAGATAACCAAGCAAGCATCAGCTTATTACTCTGAAAATTGATAAAGGAAAAAAATCAAGCATTTACCTGCCCTTCTAGGATAACTATTTCAGGGTAACTATATAGCTGATGAAGGAAGAATTCTAGCTAATAAAAGCATAAAGAATGATATCATTAGAAATGCACTGTTTTTCAACCCCTGAGGAAATCGTGGTTCTAGGCAATACTCATCAGCGGACTATAAAACCTCAGGTGCGAGGTTTTTAAGAGAAGGATTAGGCACATACTGGAACACGCACACCCGCCAAACACATCCCCACGACCCCACACACAAAAGCACACACAACAGACAAACTGCAGGAAATAAAAAGTGGAAAGCCATTATACAACCGAAGGGGCTTAAAGGACATAATTGAATACAATGTAAGGACTTTTGTTTACATGCTAATTCAAATAAGCCAAGTGGAAAAAGCCATCTTTGGATACAACCTGAGACATCTGAATGTGGATGGAAAATTAATGATATTAAGGAGTGACTATTCATTTCTTTTGGTATGATAATGGAATAGTAGTTATGTTTTTAAAAAAATAAGTACTTAGTGATGAAAACTGAAGTAATTATAGGCAAAATGGCATGATGATTTCTAGTCCTGCTTTAAAATTCTCCAGGAAAATAAAACACACTCTTACCCTCAAATTCCTGCAATTATAACAATATTGCCAAAATGCCGGTAACTATCAAAGCTGGATGATAGGTACACGGGGGTTCACTATACCGTTCTCTTCTGTGAAGTTTGAAAATGTCTGCTATGAAAAATGTTGTAACTGCTCAGTTATCGATTAGAACTGAACTTATGGGTTAATGTGGGGACAACTGCCATCTCTGTAATATTGATACCTTCCATGGTGAATATGGTACATCAGTGCATTTACTGATGTCTCCTTCGTGAAGGCTTTGCGTGTTTTTCTTTTTAATTTAGCCTTAGGTAATATATATATTATGCTATCTTGAATATAGCATATTCTTTACAAAATATTTCTATTGTTTTTTTATTGGATACATATCTACTTTTAAATATTTTTAATACATATTGGGTACAATTATTTCCTTGTGGGAAGAAATCTTTTACTCTACAATAGAAAAACTAAAAAGAAGAAAACATAGCTTCACTTCATAGAATGTACTTAAAAGCAGAATTTCAAGGGACAACTTTATTCCACAAAATGAGGCATCCTTTTAGCTCCAACACTGCTATAAGCAAACTGCTTATATTCAAAGTGCATTTCTAAGTCCTGCACAAGGAATAAAGGTCATGCGGGGGTTGACAGGACAGAGGAAAAGAATGACAGGAAAGACATTTTAAGAGCTGACTTCCGTAGAGTCTGTTATTTCCCTGGCCAGCCCAGGGCAAAAATTACAAGAAATAAATTGCAAAAGACATGGTGCCACTTTATGCAACCTTCCTTCTAGCTCTTTCTTGTCCCTTCTCAGTTTGATATTAAGTTTGATTTTGTGTTCAAGGTCTTTTCACTCCATTCTAAATCTCACCTGGCACAAAAGGTTTAAGAAGTACCCAAGGAGCTATCATAGCTAACTTAAACCTCCAGAATTCCAAATTTGGAAAACAGCCATCGTAGGCACTGGCTCTGTGGAAGAGTAACATTTTCTATTGGGTTTTTAAATTAATTTGCTAGAGTCTCTTATCTAATTTTTACTTGTTAGAAGATGAATTCGTTCCCTAGAGCTGCCATAACAAAATACCACAAACTGGATGGCTTAAAACAACAGAAATTTATTCTCTCACAGTTCTGGACATCAGAAGTCCAAGATCAAGACTGTTGGCAGGGTCCGTTCCTTCTTGGGGGCTCAGAAGAAGAATCTGCTCCATGCCTCTCTCCTAGCTCCTGGTGGCTGCCAACAATCCTTGGTGTTCCTTGGCTTGTGACAGCATAACTTCTATCTCTGCTTCTGTCTTCATGTGGTATTCTCCCTGTGTGTCCCTGGGGTCCAAATTCCCCTCACTGTATAAGGGAATGTCACTAGATTGGGGCCCACCTAATCCTGTATGACCTCATCTCAACCTCATTATATTTGCAAAGACCCTATTTCCAAATAAGGTCACATTCACAGGTTCCATGGTAAACATGAATTGGGGGGTGGAGGGAAGAGCGCTATTCCACCTAGTAAAGGAGAGACGCCAAAAAGCTTTTCAAAATGAGAAGGCATAGTTATTATATACTGGCTTAGATCACTGTAATTAGATCAGTTACATTATTGTCAGTGGTAAACATTTTGAAAACTGATGAGCAAATCCAAACTCTTGTACATATGACACGTTTGACACTCTAAATAAACAAACATGGTTCTCCACAACCTTGCTATTCAAAGTATGGTCGTTAGGGCAGGCTGTCAGAAAGGGCCGGCTGGAACTCTAGGGCATGCACTGAAGCTGCAGTCCACAGGCAGAATTTCTTCTCGTATTTTTACCATAAGCAGCAAGAAGAAACCAAACAGCACTTTCAACACTTTGCTCGGAAATGTCCTCAGCTAGATATTCAAGTTCATCACAAGTTCTGCTTTCCATAAAACTGCAGCAATTTATTCTCTTAACAGTCCTGGAGGCCAGAAGTCCAATATATGAGTAAAAAAGGGCAAAAGTCGGGCTTCCGTGGTGGCACAGTGGTTAAGAATCTGCCTGCCAATGCAGGGGACATGGGTTCGAGCCCTGGTCCAGGAAGATCCCACACGCCACGGAGCAACTAAGCCCATGCGCCACAACTACTGAGCCTGCGCTCTAGAACGCGCAAGCCACAACTACTGAGCCTGAGTGCCACAACTACTAAGCCTGCGTGCCACAACTACCAAAGCCCTCGCGCCTAGAGCCTGTGCTCCACAACAAGAGAAGCCACCGCAATGAGAAGCCTGCACACCGCAACAAAGACCCAACACAGCCGAAAAATAAAATAAAATAATAAAATAAACAATTTTTTTTTAAAAGGGCAAAAGTCAGCCAGAGCCTCACTCTCTCTGGAGCCTCTTGGGGAGGATCCATTTCCCTGCCTTTTCCAGCTTCTAGATCTGCATTCTTTGGCTTCCTGCCCCTTTACTCATCTTCAAAGCTAGGGGTGTACCGTCTTCTGTCTCTGATTCTACTTCCCTCTGCTTCTGTCACGTGGCCTTCTTCTCTTCTGAAGTCAAATCTGCCTCTTATAAGGACACTATACCACCCAGATAATCCAGGATGATCTCCCCATTTCAAGATCCTCAACTTAATCACACATTCACAAGTTCCAGGGGTGAGGACCTGGATACCTTTGGGAGCCATTATTCAACCTTCCACACTCACCTAGCTCTTCTCCCCCGATCCTTTACCTCTGCCCTCATTTCTCCTAGAGTTGGCGCCTTCCTGTCCCTCTGTTAGCTTTTAGTTGAAATGCCACTTCCTCTGAGAGGCCTTTCCACACTGCTCTATCTAAAATTTGACCATCTCTACCACAGCAGTGATTCTCTATCACAGCATGCTGCTCTATTGCTCTCTCAGGAGGTATCACACCTTCTACTGATTTTATTTACTCATTGGTTTACTTGTTGATTGTCTGCTTTCTCCACTGGAACGTAAACTCCATTTGGGCAAGTTACCTTGTCTTTATCATTCTCTACTGCAGCATCCAGCATGGTGCCTGACACATAGTATGTATTCAATAATATTTGTTGAATATGATAGAATTCCCTTTAATTATATATTTATATTCCATAAATATTACATAATATTTATATGATATACAAATATATGTGTAGCATACTTACTATTAAAAATTCTATCTTTATTTATAAACCTAAGTAGCCATCGAGAGATGACGGATAAAGATGTGGTACATATATACAACGGAATAATACTCAGCCACAAAAAATGAAGTAATGCCATTTGCAGCAACATGGATGGACTTAGAGATTGTTATACTACGTGTAGTAAGACAAATATCACATGATATCACTTATACGTGGAATCTAAAAAAAATGATACAAATGAACTTATACAGACCCGCAGACATAGAAAACAAACTTATAAAGGAAAAGAATCTGAAAAAGAATAGATATATATATGTATAATTGAATCACTTTACTGTACACCTGAAACTAACAACATTGTAAATCAACTATATTTCAATAAATTTTTCTTTTTTTTTTTTTTTTACAAAAGAAGTTTCTGTCATCAAGTTTAGGAAACACTGAATTCGACAGTGCTAAATTTATTTATTTATTTACTCTAGATTTTCTCAGATATTTCAGTATGTTAATGTACCCTGTGACCTTTCTAAGGAGAGGATATAGTATGCAGTCTTTCCCAAAGTTACTGAAGCATGGAATCATTTCCGGAAAAGCAACTCTTAAAGGAATTAGTATTCTTCAGACTGTCCTTTAGGATATATTGCTATTGAAAATAAAAATACATTCCAGTTAACTCCTTTGGAACTGGCTGATGACTGCAAAACACTAAAAAGTATACATTAAAAGGAAAGATTAAAAGGCAAAGATTGAGAAACACATAATGAAGTTTGGCATTTTAAAATAAAATTAAAATATTAACCATATAATATTAAAGTTTTCTTCTATAAATAGCTGCAAAAGAAGTTTCATTTCAGATATCCACTGTAATAACTGTGCATTAATTCTATTTAATTCTTTAAGGCCTATGCTGAGTCTGCATAAATTTATTTATAAACATCAAGTAATAACTCAGCAGTTCTATGAAGTACAGTGTGGATAATAAATGATCATAATTACCTTTTGAAATGTAAACTGTCTTAATTTGAAATATAAGAATCTATTGTGGCTCATAAGATTGACTTAAGTTCTCTACCTGAAGAGTTTAAAAAATGTTTCTCTAAAACATAAAAAAAAGCACTATGTACTGTTGTCCTTTGACTAAGACCATTTGCCCAAGAAGGACTAGTCTAGCTACTTATTCAAATGATATGGCATTTAATAGGTTCCATGCATCAAAGATATTTGACAATCATTGACCTTTTATGGCTACAGTCATTTGTGCAATTAACTTGCGGGAAATTATTTTTCTCAGTCACATAATTAATTCCCATGCCATCTTTAAAAAATTCTTGTACCTGAACTAAAAGTTATATGAAAATACTAAGACTATACAGTTTAAGATCAGGTCCCCAACATGGAGTACAATTAGTACTTTAAAGTGCTTCGATATGCATGCAATCTAACTGATTATGTATGGAAGCAGGTAAAAGAGGTCGAATATCCTCCACCAGCTTGGTAAACCAAACACTGCCACAAGCATAACTTTTTATCCTTTTAACTAAGACTTTAATTTGAAAAAAGGAATCATCCAATTTCTAAGCTCATAATTTTAAACTGGAATTTTTAACTGAAGTATAACAATACAATTTAAGAACTAATATTTTATTAGTATGAGAGAGTGGGTGATTTACTTTTAATTAGTATCATTGGTACCTGTGGGTGTTTGCAAATTGGAGACAAAGGGAGAAGTTAGGAAGGAATTTCTTCCCTTTACCCAAAACAAGCTTTATAAAGAATCAGGTTGATCAGTCAACAAATACGTAGTAAGTCGGAAACCTACTGAATTAAAAACTAATTCACATTTGAGTGACTGCCACTCACTGAATCAGATGTTGTGGAGAATACAAATATATAATTATTTGACTTTTATATATATATAATATCTGATTATATATTTTATATGTATTTTATTATATATAATTTTTGTATTTGATTTTTAACTTTTATATGAGTATGGATTGCTTTTATAATAAAAAAGGTCTTAAACTGACATTTATTCTGTGGTTTGGCTTATAATGATTTTACATGCATTCATATACAATAGATAAATTATGGATATAGATAATAAATAATAGAAATGAATACTAAATAAGCAGGCTTACACCTATTCCAATTTAGTCAATTTTTCTGTTGTGAGAAATTAAACTTGTAATGTTTGTTTTCTTCCATACTTTTGCCAATATTCCCAGCAGATCCCCAACACCACAAAATACCATTTATGTAACATCACTAACAAAATGTACTCATTTAAAGTAAAACAAACTGGGGAGTTCCCTGGTGGTCCAGTGGTCAGGATTTGGTGTTTTCACTGCCGTGGCCCAGGTTCAATCCCTGGTCTGGTAACTGAGATCTCACAAGCCGTGTGGCGTGGCCAAAAAAAAAAAAAAAAGTAAAACTAAGGATGTTATTCAAAAATTAGCACTAATGTGATGATTTTAAAAATGAGGATAATTAAGATTATAAATAGTTCAGAATGTTACAGACTATGACAATTAAAATACTTAGGGCAACGCCTGGAACAAAGCAGTCCAGTGACCTTGGCAATTATTTCGGTAAGTACTGAGTACTGGGTTGAACCATCAAATTGCCAATCTTCTGTCATTTTTTAACCTACAAAACAGGCAATTTTACGTGGTTCAATCCACACAACACTAGTTAATACCACCACTCTGTAGTCAATGAGACACAGGTCAAACCCTGTTGTTACTACTAACTAGCCTTGTGATCTAGGACATGTTATTTAATTACCTGAACCTAGGTTTTGTCATCTTTTAAATGGCGACAATAATATACCAGCTTCCTAGGTTTTTCTTGTGAAGTTTGCATAAATCATGCAGGTAACGTGCTTACCTTTTCATGTGGGACAGAGTGGAGCCCTCAATAAATGTTAGTTATTATTATTAAAAATTACTTGTCTTAGAGACAAAGAAAACTATTAAACATGTTCTAACAGCTTTTTGTACAAATCTATGGTTCTATACCTCTAAAGTGCTTGTAGGTATCAGTCAGAAATGTCAGCTAAATTTTTAAAAATACTTTCCCTGTAAGATAACAGCACTGCACAGGTTGGTACTGCTGAACTCAATTTAATTCATGTTCCCTAACCATGACTGGGCTCTTAATGCAACCCACCTACTCCCACATTTCACTCTCCCAAATTCTCTACAACATTTATCAATGGTCTTGTCCATCCTCCTCAGTCTCCACGTCTGCCATCTCTTTCCTAACGCGAAGGATAATGTCTTTTCTCATTTCCTAGAGAAGACAGAAGCCATCAGAAGGTTCTCTCGCATATCCCTGCCACCAAACTGTGAAAGTCCCTCTGTGTCCATATACCTTTCCTTCCTTCAAAGCTTACCCTTTCCCCTGGGCTCTGGATCTCAACACCTTCCATGTCCCTTGAGAAATATAATTCTTCCATGGAAAATATTTCTAAATATCTTCGACCTTTAACCATGCTCTAGGATCACATCACTTCTCGAATGCACACCTCCCTCCAATCACTCCTCTCCCTTCCTTGCCCCTCCATTTCACTTAGAACCCTTTGAGTGTCATTTACTTTCACTGTCACTACTTAACCCCTCCTCACTCCATAGCCCACCGCCACCACTGAAACTGCTTTCTCCAAGGCCACCGATGGCTTCCTTTTGCCAAACCTCAAGTCCCTGCCTCAGTTCCTGGCATACTGGACTCACCAGCACACAGGGCAATATAAACTGTCTTCCTGCCTCTCCTCAGGCTTAGAAAACACCACACCCACCAGGTGATCACCCTCCTACCACTCTCAGTCATCCCTTCTTAACATCTTCATGACACTGCAGTTGATGTTCCCTTGACCTATTCACAAACTGCATTTTTTTTTACATATTATTATAAGCCAAACCGTAAGTTAAACACTAGTTTCTTTTAAGAAAAATTTTTTCTGATTATAAAAGCAATCCACACTCACAGAAAATTTGAAAATCAAATAGAAGTATAAAAAAGGTCATCAAATCATGCCATCCCACCTCCCAAGTATAACATTTTTGGTACTGGTATAGTGCCTTCATACTTATATATATATATGGCATAACACATATAATATGTAAGTTTATAATGATTTTTCATTTATTGCTTATATCATACATTTTTCCCAGGTTATTATTCTTTGAGGCTTCTTGGCTCAATCAAGACAGCTGACCTAACTTTTTCTCCCTCCCAAACTCCATGAAATGGGAGAATAAATATATAATGAAAACAAACCGGCAGCAATAGTAAACACCCAGCAGACCGTGTTCCCCTTCATCTGTAAGGGCTCCTCCCCTCCTGTTCCCTCCACATGTCCTCACTCTTCATCTCCTGGTCCTTCTTTCTCTTCCCATTGCTCAGGTCAACTGTCACTTACTCCAGGTAGAATTCCATGACAATCCCTCCTCCACTAAGTAGCCCTCCATATGTCCCCAAAGCACAATGCGACTTTTCATCACAGAGCATGACCTTTTCTGTGAGGCAGTTGTTGAATGCCTACGTTCCCTACATGACTTGTATAAACTCCATCATGATGTGCTCTGTTTCTCTCTTTGTTCACCTTTATTTTCTAATGCTCAGCACACTGCCCTCCACAATAAACATTTGTGTAACAGATGAGTGAACTTCTGGAAAAACTAAGATTGATGGTAGCACAATGGCAAATCCAAGGAAATACAAGGAACCTGTGACAGTTGACAAGTTTCCCCAGCAGAAGCTCAGAATAATCCCATTATCAGTACAGCACAGGCTAGGGGAGGGAGCTGGCCACAGACAATTGGCCAAATAATTAACCAGAGGGTGGGAGTGCTGAGTTAGTCCCCCTACTTCAACTGCTGAACTCTGATGTCTGCTCCAGGGAAGGGGTGGGTGGGCATGAGCACAGCTTTCTAACAGGGAAGACAGCCAGGCGCACAAAGGGCCAGACAAAATGGAGCAGAGCCGCCTCACCCAGCAGGACAGCTAAGTGAATACCCTGCCCCCAAAACATGCCCCTACCTGCCCCTACCTCCTGTACTGAACCTACACTGGCCAGTGCGGAGGGGGGAATTCTCACTTGAGCTGAAGAAATCCACTCCATCATAGATCCTTACCTAGAGATGTGAACAGAAATACAAGAAACACCGGATGTTTGAGGTAATCAAATAGCATGAAAGAGAGGCACCTAACTAACACGCAGAAAAGACAGTGAAGCAGTTACAAGGATGGGCCTTGAAGTCAGCCAGCCTGGTCTGAATCCTAACGGTGACTTCAGTGTCTCCTCATGTGTGAGAGGGAGACGTGCACACTCCTAACCCCTCACTAAACTGTTAACACAGTAAGCAGAACAAGTTTTTAAATAATCACACTTAGACAACTTCAAGGAGATCACACACCCATAAAAACACCAAACACCAGGGCATCTGAGCAAAAGTGTCTACCTCCCCTCCCACCCAAGGCCTCATGCACTGACAGAAAAGTCTCTTGTTTTTAAAATTAAAGAGTCCTGGACACAAAAAATGGTGCCATGAGATTAAATATTTTATAGGATGCCTGGAAATGAGAAAAACTGCAGGACCAAAAATATGAGGGACTCCCGGAAGACAGAGCAGTGTTCATTGTGGCCCCAAGCAGAAGACTAGAGGATTCTCAAAGTATCCGAGAGAAGTTTCCAGCTCAGAGTCAACAAGTACAGAAAAGCAAGAGTAGCTCGACAAATAAGTTGATTACAAAGGAGACTTGAGAATAGCTGGACTCATAAGCACCCCGCCTATAACCCCCTGCCCTCTGTGTAGCAGTGAAAAAGAAACTCAAAGTAGATGGTTTACCTGGGGAGAGCTCCAAGTGTGGATGTTACAATGTAAGAGAGAACAGAGAAAGAAAACTCTGAACCTCTGGAAAAGACAGGGACTGGCAGTGAGGAAAAGTGGGGAGGGAGAGCAGCAGCTCTGCCTCATAACATAAACACCGACACACCCCATGATACAGTGAAGCCCTTCCTACAGTGACAACTTGGAGGGAACCCAGCTTGCTGCCTGGTTCCCCACCCACACAGCACCCAACAGGGAAGCATGCCAAGCAGCACAGTCCCCAGCTCCAGCACCAGTTCACCTAGTCCTTCACTCCCAAGTACAAGCAGTTACCCAAGAAGCACCAGGCCTTGGCGATAGTCTAATAGCATGGGAAGAAAGGAGCAAGATGAATACACACAACTAACTCTGGAACAAACAGCCATAATCAAGAAATCTGAAGAGAACTTTAAAAAGTTTCTAATTGGCATCCTCAGAGACATTCAAGAACTATTCCTATCAAACTACCACTGGCATTTTTCACAGAACTAGAACAAAAAATTTCACAATTTGTATGGAAACACAAAAGACCCCGAATAGCCAAAGCAATCTTGAGAACGAAAGAAGGAACTGGAGGAATCAGGCTCCCTGACTTCAGACTATACTACAAAGCTACAGTCATCAAGACGGTATGGTACTGGCACAAAAACAGAAAGATAGATCAGTGGAACAGGATAGAAAGCCCAGAGATAAACCCATGCACATATGGACACCTTATCTTTGATAAAGGTGGCAGTAATGTACAATGGAGAAAGGACAGCCTCTTCAATAAGTGGTGCTGGGAAAACTGGACAGGTACATGTAAAAGTATGAGATTAGATCACTCCCTAACACCATACACAAAAATAAGCTCAAAATGGATTAAAGACCTAAATGTAAGGCCAGAAACTATCAAACTCTTAGAGGAAAACATAGGCAGAGCACTCTATGACATAAATCACAGCAAGATCCTTTCTGACCCACCTCCTAGAGTAATGGAAATAAAAACAAAAATAAACAAATGGGACCTAATGAAACTTCAAAGCTTTTGCACAGCAAAGGAAACCATAAACAAGACCAAAAGACAACCCTCAGAATGGGAGAAAATATTTGCAAATGAAGCAACCGACAAAGGATTAATCTCCAAAATTTACAAGCAGCTCATGCAGCTCAATAACAAGAAAACAAACAACCCAATCCAAAAATGGGCAGAAGACCTAAACAGACATTTCTCCAAAGAAGATATACAGACTGCCAACAAACACATGAAAGAATGCTCAACATCATTAATCATTAGAGAAATGCAAATCAAAACTACAATGAGATATCATCTCACACCAGTCAGAATGGCCATCATCAAAAAATCTAGAAACAATAAATGCTGGAGAGGGTGTGGAGAAAAGGGAACACTCTTGCACTGCTGGTGGGAATGTGAATTGGTTCAGCCACTATGGAGAACAGTATGGAGGTTCCTTAAAAAACTACAAATAGAACTACCATATGACCCAGCAATCCCACTACTGGGCATATACCCTGAGAAAACCAAAATTCAAAAAGAGTCATGTACCAAAATGTTCATTGCAGCTCTATTTACAATAGCCCGGAGATGGAAACAACCTAAGTGCCCGTCATCGGATGAATGGATAAAGAAGATGTGGCACATATATACAATGGAATATTACTCAGCCATAAAAAGAAACGAAATTGAGTTATTTGTAGTGAGGTGGATAGACCTAGAGTCTGTCATACAGAGTGAAGTAAGTCAGAAAGAAAAAGACAAATACCATATGCTAACACATATATATGGAATTTAAGAAAAAATGTCATGAAGAACCTAGGGGTAAAGCAGGAATAAAGACGCAGACCTCTTAGAGAACGGACTTGAGGTTATGGGGAGGGGGAAGGGTGAGCTGTGACAGGGCGAGAGAGAGTCATGGGCATATACACACTAACAAACGCAGTAAGGTAGATAGCTAGTGGGAAGCAGCCGCATGGCACAGGGATATTGGCTCGGTGCTTTGTGACAGCCTGGAGGGGTGGGATGGGGAGGGTGGGAGGGAGGGAGACGCAACAGGGAAGACATATGGGAACATATGTTTATGTATGACTGATTCACTTTGTTATAAAGCAGAAACTAACACACCATTGTAAAGCAATTATACCCCAATAAAGATGTTAAAAAAAAAAAAAAAGAACTATTGTACCCATCATAGAATAGACTCCTAGAAAAAAGAATTTATCAGGGACAATAAAGTATTTTTGTGGCCCCAAGCAGAAGTTAAAACTAACTGCCTAAATAAAATTTTCAAAGCAGGGTTGAATGTTACAATAGACATGGAAGAAGGAGGAGTTGGCAACATGGAAGTTAAAAGTTAAGGAAATTACTAATATAGAGAAGAAACATTTGAGAAATAAGAGCATAATGTTGAGAAGCAGAAAGTAGATACAGGAGGGCTCAACAGGAATTTCTGAACAGGAAACAGAATTCCTAGAGATGGAAGATAGAGACAAAGGCAGAAGGAAATTTGACTAGGCCAAAAATCAGGCTTGGGGATTTCGTAATATATACATCCTTCTGTACCTGAGGATAAACTCATGCAAGTAGAAAAGCTTTGTATTTCCATTTTGAGACACGTCAGGCTGCCCTCCAAAAAAGTCAGACAAATCTACATCCCCACCCACATTTTCTAACCTTCCTGCAGATAAAGGAATCTTTTTAATCTCTACCAATCTGATAGGTAAAATGTGATTGTTCATTGTTCTTAATTATATTTCTCAGATAACTACTACTCATGCATTAATTAGCATTTCTACTTTGTGAACTGCTCATTCATGTTATTGGCCAACCCATCTACAGACAGAATCTTCTCATTGCTGATTTTTAAGAGCTGTCAATATTTAAGAGATAAAAACTTTCATAATACAGGTTGCTAACATGTTTCCCTAATTCATAGTTTACCTTTTACCCTTGCTTATAAGGTTTCTTTATCATAAAAAGAAGTTCTGAATTTTACCTTTTGGTTTGGAAACTTCACATTCATAATTAGGAAATGCTTTCCTGCCCCAGAAGTATAAAAATATTCAGCTTTATTTTCTCCTAAATACATTAATAGTTCCATTTCTTACAATGAAATCTTTGATCCACTTGGAATTTTCTTGATAAAAAAAATATAGTAAGAATGCAACTTATCTTTTTCCCCAAATACTGGCTAACTGGTTATCCCAACACCATGTGTTTAAGAATCCATCTGATCAGCTACCTATTGCTGTATAACAAATTACCCCAATACTCACTGGCTTAAAACAACAATAAACATTATCTCACACAGCTTCTTTAGATCAGGCATTCAGGAGCAGCTTAGCTCTGTGGTTCTGGTTTGGTGATCCTCATGAGGTTGAGGGCAAGATGTCACCCAGATCTGCAGTCATCTACAGGCTTGACTGGGGCGGTGGGATCCACTTCCAAGAGAGCCCACTCATATGGCTGGGAAGTTGATGGTGGCTGTTGACCAAGGTCTCAGCTCCTCTCCACATGATCCTCTCCATAGCATTGCCTGAGTGTTCTCATGACATGGTAGTTGGCTCCCCCCAGAGCAAATGATCCAAGGGAACACAAGACAGAAGTTGCAATGTCTTTTATGACCTAAACTTGGGCACACACTGTCACTTTTAAAATGTTCTTTAGGTTATGTAGGTCAGCCCTATCCAATGTCAGAGGGTCTAAGAAGGATGACAATACTAAGAGACAAGGATCACTGGGGGCCATCTTATAAGCTGGTTACCACCTTTCAGTTTTCCACTAATTTAAAATGAAATATGTTGGACCTATACTAAAACCCCATATGTACTTGGGTTTACTTCTAGACTTTATTTCATTTTTCTGTCTCTTCCTGGGCCAATACTGCAGTGATTTAATAACCACAGCCTTATCATAATTTTATTACATGTAAAGACAAGTCTATCCTCATTACTGTTCATTTTCTAAAGTTTTTTTCAACAACTCACAAATATCTATTCTTGAAAATGAACTTCCAAATTACTTTATTAGACATGAGAGACAGATTGGCCTCTGTGATAAATAGTGTTAAGAGTTGTTGTAGAAGCTGTGTAAGTAAAATGCCTATACAGCATCATTAAACATGTTATGCTACTCATGAAACATGTTTTAAGTTATTGTACACTTATTCATTCACCAAATACGTACTGAATGTCTACTACGTGGCAGGTACCATCTAGGTGCTGGACCTACAATGGTGAACTAAGCAGACACAGTCTCTGTCCTCTGATGAGCGTGACAGACTATAATAAACAAAATAAACACATGATTAAGTGTTAAGTGCTATGAAAGAAAAGCTCAGGGACCAAAACAGTGAGCATAACAACAGGACCTACTCAATTTTAAAAGGTCAGGAGAAGTCTCTCTGCAGAGTTAATCAGAGACCTGAACGGTGAATTAGAGTTGACCAGATGTGTGTGGAGGGAGTGGGGAGACAGGGAGAGGAGAATGGTCAGGAATTGGTCCAGACAGAGGGAACACCATAAGTAAAGGGCCTGGGATGCGGAGAGGACTTGACTTGTTCCAAGCACTGAAAAAAAAAAGGCCAGTAAAGCTATAGTGTAGGGAGAGTGGGGTGACCTGAGAAGTATAGTGGCCAAGGAAGTAGGCGAGAGGAAGATCATATATTGCCTCAGGTAATATTTTGAGGCAAGCTGCCTCAACTTTCAGAGAACGAGTTAGACTGTATTGGTGCCAGGGCTATGATTGGCTAAGACATTAAAGTAAGGCAGCTAAACTCCTCAAAGAGAGTAGGATGAAGGTAGAAAGTCAATTGTGGAAAAAAATCTTTTGGGTAGCCACAGTAGCTGATGACAATCTGTCCTGTACACAACTAGGGGGGAAAAGGTCATACACCTTCCAGAGAGTTAACAAGTCCCAAGTAGAGAATTTAAGACCAGTTAATAGGTGGCCTTGCTCCTAAACAGTGAACCACTTAAGGCAATAGTGGATTCTTGATACCAGACTCAGATAATTTCCCCCAATCATCCAGCCTCTAGCTATCAATAAGTGGCCATGAATCTAAAGACTTCCATCATTCCAATTTCCATGGGTATCATAACATCAAGTTAAAAAAAAAAATTCTACTACAATTTGAATTGGGATTACACTGAATTTACAGACCAAGGGAAAACTGACATTTTACAAAGTTGGCTATTCTCATGTGAAAACAAGGTGTGACTTTTTTTTCAAGTCTTTTTGTCCCTTTAAAAAGTTTTATGGTTTCCTTCAAATAAATCATATACAATTCTTAGCAAGTGTATTTCAAGTTTTGGGGTTTGTGATTGTGAATGGGGTTTTCTCTGTCATTTATTCTAAATGGTTATTGTTGGTGTAAAAGAAAGTTAGTGAAATTTACACACTTAATTTGTAAATAAGCACCTTAGTAAAGTGCTTCTAATAGTTTGTCAATTTTCCTTTTTTTTCCTAATCATACCTTCAAAATTACAATAATTTTGCTTCCTCCTGTCATTTACCACTTATTTTTCAGTGTCAAATAACATTATGTCACACTTCCAAAAGGAAACATTTTTTAATGGAATTGATAACACCCTGATTTGGGTTTTTTAAATAAGTGTTTCTAGAATTTCCACTATAATAAATAATGTTAAACTATTACTTTGAGACATCTTTAACAACGTTAAGATCGGAAAGCACCCTTCAATCCTTCTTTTCCTACTACTAAAGATTTTCCTTTTTAAAATAAGGAATAAATGTGAAACTATCAAATAACTTCACAATATCTATTTAGACCATATGGTTTTCCTTCATTGATTTATTCATAACTTCAATTATATTCTTAATACCAAATAATAAATTCCACTTGATATTTTTTAAATTAACTGTTGAATTCTAGTTTCTAAAATTTAATTTTCATCATCAAAATCCTGCAATTTTATTTTTCGTGTGTTTTCTTATTATAGTATTTTTAAATTGGGAATGTAACCAAAACATAAAAGGACATTTCCAGAATGTTAGAATTTAGGTAATTCTGTATTTTGAAATAAAATCCATCACTTTAATACATTTGCAATTCTGCCAATACAGCCCACAACGTATACTATCCTACATCATTTGCTATCTTTGGAGGTTAGTTTATTTCATTTCACTGTTTATCACTTAGGATGTATTCGGCTGCAAGTAACAAAAACTCCAACTCAAACTTTCACAAAAAGTAAACTGACCATCTCCTATAATGATCACTACAGAGGCAGAGCTAGTTTTAGGGTTCTTTTGTTCAGGAGCCAAATGATGTTCTCAAGAACTCATATTCTTGGAAAACAGTATGGAGATTTCTCAAAAAGCTAAAAATAGAACTACCATATGACCCAGCAATTCCACTCCTGGGTATATGGGTGTATAATTCAAAAAGATACATGCACCCCAATGTTCATAGCAGCATTATTTACAATTGCCAAGATATGGAAGCAACCTAAGTTTGCATCAATATATGAATGGATAAAGATGTGATTATACACATACACACACATACACACACATACACACACAATGGACTACTACTCAGCCATAAAAAATGAAATTTTGCCATTTGCAGAAATATGGACGGACTTGGAGAGCATTATGCTAAGTAAAGTAAGGCAGAGAAAGACAAATACAGTATGATATCACTTATATGTGGAATCTAAAAAAAATAAAACTAGTGAATATAGCAAAACAGACTCACTCACAGATATAGAAAACCAACTAGTGGTTACCAGTTAGAAGGGGGAGGGGCAATACAGGGGTGGGGAAGTGGGAGGTACAAACCATGGCGTGTAAGAGGCTCAAGAATGTATTGTATAACACAGGAAATATAGCCAATATTTTGTAATAACTGTAAATGGAAAGTAATCTTTAAAAATTATATAAAATTTTTAAATTTAAAAAAATTTCCAGCAGGAAAAAAAAAAACCTCAGTTGCAAAATGGTAGTAAGATGCAACTGGGTGTGCTTTAAAGCACAAAAGCTTTCAATTTCAATGGAGTTCAATTTATCAATTTTTTAATCTCTTGTGCTTTTCATGACATAGGATTAGGCAAATGCTTTCTTAGCTATGTATTCTTCTAAGAGTTTTGTCATTTGAGCTCTTACATTTAGGTCTGTGATACATTTTGAGTTAACTTTTGCGTATGGTGTAAGGCACAGTTCTGGATTCATCTTTTTGCATGTGGATATCCAATCCTCCCTCTTGTTGAAAAGCCTATTTCTTTCCCACTGAACAATCTTTATAACAAATGGCACTGGGACAATTATTTTCCCATCAATTGGTTCTTAGACTAATCACAGACCACCCCATGGAGCTGAAGATGGAATGGATCCCTGACAAAAATCAGAAAACTTTTTAAAGGATGGCAAGGACAAACAGACGTTGAAAAGGCAACCAATAGGGCAGTGAAGAGGTTTAAAAAAAAGTTTCCCGGGGCTTCCCTGGTGGTACAGTGGTTGAGAGTCCGCCTGCTGATGCAGGGGACACGGGTTCGTGCCCCAGTCCAGGAGGATCCCACATGCCGTGGAGTGGCTGGGCCCGTGAGCCATGGCCGCTGAGCCTGCGCATCCGGAGCCTGTGCTCCGCAACAGGAGAGGCCACAACAGTGAGAGGCCTGCGTATCGCCAAAAAAAAAAAAAGTTTCCCATCTTTTTATGTTTAGGAACAATTTATGTACTGTAGGTATGATCTGTTTGGAAGAATTCACCAGTGGAACTATTTGGGTATAGATTTCTGTGTTGGGAGTGCGTGGGGCTAACTCTCCAACAAACCTCACTTACTGCTATTAATATTGTTATCCTTATGGTTCTTCTCCTCTACTTCAGTCAATCTGGGTAATTTACACTTTACTAGAAAAGCATCCATTTCATTTGGGCTTCAAATTTATTAATACAGTCATAATATATATATTTTTGCCCTTTTCATATTTTGTTCTGTCTCAATTAGGTTACCTAAAGCCTTACCTATATACTGGAGCATTTTTCCCAATGAACTAACATAAATTTATCAATTGTCTGTTTTCTAGCGCATATTTTCTAATAACTTCTTTTTCTTTTATGTCTGTGCTGAAATGCTTTTTATTCCCTCTTGCTATGAAATGTCACTATTTAAGGACATTAATTTTCCTCTATGTACTGCTTTGACTAAATCTCAGTGTTAATATGCATTTTCCATTATACTTTTTCCTAGATATTTTTTTATCTTAATTTTGCTATTCTCTTTGACCCAATCAAGAGTTATTTATGAGATGGCTTGGAGTGGGGGGGAGGGGAAATCGGCGCTTTTTGTTTTAAATTTTCATGTACAACATTTTTGAAATTTCACTGTGGTTAGAGAACGCATTTTCTATTATATTCAGTTTGTTGGAAGTTTAGGTTTTATGATCTAGAAAAAGAATTCCCTGGGGCCCTGGGAAAAGAAGGAATCATCTCTATTTTCAGGGTAAAGCTCTCAACATGTATCTTAGATCACCCTTAGAATATTCATGCCCTCTATCGTCCTGACTTCTTGTCTAACGATCTGTCAAAAATAAACATTAGTGTCTCGTTACTCTTTGTTTTCCTTTGCATTCCCAGTGACAAATGTTTATTGTGATGTAATTTAACCCATAAAAATTAATGTCATTACTTTATTGTGGCTTGTACTTTTCATCTTCATGATTACTTTTGTCCCATGTTAATGCTTTGTCTTAGGGTAACAGAACTTCTATTCTCTTTGTTCGCATTTACCAATTTCTTTCCTTAAAGCCTTTTAGTCATAGCCTTTGACACATAGGCTATGACTCAAAGCCTTTGACACATAGTTTTTATAAAGGAAATATAGCTGGATTGTTTTTGGTTTTGTGTTTGGTTGGTGGGTTTCCAGTTGAGCTAGACTAGTCTGACGGCCTGTACTGCTAACCTCCAATCAAAGGACATGACACATAAATATATTCCAACTTCCCAAAAGGTCAGGAAGCTATACAACTCCATGCTCTCCTTTCAAAGTCAGAGAAATAAGCTAAAACCAAAAAGTGGTCTCCTCCATGGATGAAATATGTATCTAAGCAGCTCTTTAAGGGGTGCAACATGGATGCTGTTGTTTTACATCTGAAAACAGTCATTTACAAACAAGATTTTATATATATGTAAACTCAGCTGAACACAATTACTGAGCCACAGACTTAGTATGTTCCTTTGTAGGTAACCTGCTTTATTCCTGGGTTTGCTTTATCCTTAAGGTTCAAATAGTTTGCCAGAATGGGCCTAAGTAAGAACCTTCAGTCATTACTGTTGGCTGGTGCTCAGGACACCCTTTTGATCTCTACTCACACTCTCTCTGGCATGGGAAAGTTCACTCATGATTTCCCTGCCTAATGCTTTAGTTTCCTGCTATGGAACACCTCTTGGGTTGAGGAGGTGTTATCTGTCCTCCATATCTACTTTTCATATTTACATAACTTTATCCTTTTCTTCTCTGCATTCTGTTCTCAAGCCTGTCATCCATGATACACTTCCCTGTTCTGGCATATCAAGTATTCTTTTGATTGCCTTAATTTTAAATTTTATTGCAATTCTGGTTTTCTTGCATTCTTTTATTTCAACCAGCTTTGACACTTCTGCTTTCATCTCATCCTGTTTCTCCTTAGGGCTCTCTGGTTTCCTTTTTGCCCGAGGCCATGATCTTTTAAGATCCCAGGAGACTTACACTAAATTTGTTGTAAATTTATACTAAATGTGTTCCTTACATACAATCATTTTTGGAGAGACACACTGTGTCTTCAAAGTCATTATTTCATGTCCCTTATTTTCGAGAATCTTTTCAAATCTACATGGTAGACATCTTCCCTATACGTAGTTTTGTAGAGGAGAGGGCTATTTAAATCTAACGTTTCTGCAGACAAGGTAACTTGTCTTTAGTCTCCTCAATGCCCACTAAACGTTGGCAGGTTCTCCCTCTCAGAATGAAACTCAGATTGAAATGAGATGCATTCTACTCTCAGCTCAACTGCTGATGTGTGACAGACATTCCTTCTAATGTGAGCATGTGGAGAGAGAAACTCTTCCTGCTCTGATAGGTACTCCTGTCAGCTGTCACATGCACTGTACATAATACATGAAACACATGGGCACCCACGGTTTTTCCTACTTAAAAAGCTTTTCTTTAAGTGACATGCATTCAAGGGTGGAGGGCACCCTCATCCATCTCCCTCTAGCTCCTGCTACTGGGTTGCACGTTGGGAGTTAGCTTTCAGAGGAAAACGAATGGAAATGAACCAGTGGAGATGGGGAAAGGGGGCAGGTTAAGGACACTGACTGACTGGCTCAAAAGTCTACCAATGAAGTAGCAGGATACAAAATTAATGCACAGAAATCTCTTGCATTCCTATACACCAATGATGAAAAATCCGAAAGTGAAATTAAGAAAACACTCTCATTTACCATTGCAACAAAAAGAATAAAATACCCAGGAATAAACTTATCGAAGGAGACAAAAGACCTGTATGCAGAAAATTATAAGACACTGATGAAAGAAATTAAAGATGATACAAATAGATGGAGAGATATACCATGTTCTTGGATTGGAAGAATCAACATTGTGAAAATGACTCTACTACCCAAAGCAATCTACAGATTCAATGCAATCCCTATCAAACTACCCCTGGCATTTTTCACAGAACTAGAACAAAAAATGTCACAATTTGTATGGAAACACAAAGACCCCGAATAGTCAAAGCAATCTTGAGAAAGAAAAACAGAGCTAGAGGAATCAGGCTCCCAGACTTCAGACTATACTACAAAGCTACAGTAATCAAGACAGTATGGTACTGGCACAAAAACAAAAATATAGATCAATGGAACAGCATAGAAAGCCCAGGGATAAACCCATGCACATGTGGTCACCTTACCTTTGATAAAGGAGGCAAGAATATACAGTGGAGAAAAGACAGCCTCTTCAATAAGTGGTGCTGGGAAAACTGGACAGCTACAGGTAAAAGAATGAAATGAGAACACTCCCTAACACCATACACAAAAATAAATTCAAAATGGATTAGAGACCTAAATGTAAGGCCAGAAACTATCAAACTCTTAGAGGAAAACATAGGCAGAACACTCTATGACATAAATCACAGCAAGATCCTTTTTGACCCACCTCCAAGAGAAATGGAAATAAAAACAAAAATAAACAAATGGAACCTAATGAAACTTAAAAGCTTTTGCACAGCAAAGGAAACCATAAACAAGACAAAAAGACAACCCTCAGAATACAAGAAAATATTTGCAAATGAAGCAACTGACAAAGGATTAATCTCCAAAATTTACAAGCAGCTCATGCAGCTCAATATCAAAAAAACAAACAACCCAATCCATAAATGGGCAGAAGACCTAAACAGACATTTCTCCAAAGAAGATATACAGATTGTCAACAGACACGTGAAAGAATGCTCAACATCATTAATCATTAGAGAAATGCAAATCAAAACTACAATGAGATATTATCTCACACTGGTCAGAATGGCCAACATCAAAAACTCTACAAACAATAAATGCTGGAGAGGGTGTAGAGAAAAGGGAACCCTCTTGCACTGTTGGTGGGAATGTAAATTGATACAGCCACTATGGAGAACAGTATGGAGGTTCCTCAAAAAACTAAAAATAGAACTACCATACGACCCAGCAATCCCACTACTGGGCATATACCGTGAGAAAACCATAATTCAAAAAGAGTCATGTACCAAAATGTTCATTGCAGCTCTATTTACAATAGCCAGGACATGGAAGCAACCTAAGTGTCCATCAACAGATGAGTGGATAAAGAAGATGTGACACATATATACAATGGAATATTACTCAGCCATAAAAAAGAAACAAAACTGAGTTATCTGTAGTGAGGTGGATGGACCTAGAGTCTGTCATACAGAGTGAAGTAAGTCAGAAAGAGAAAAACAAATACCATATGCTAACACACATATATGGAATCTTTAAGAAAAAATGGTCATGAAGAATCTAGGGGCAAGACGGGAATAAAGACATAGATCTACTAGAGAATGGATTTGAGGACACGGAGGGGGAAGGGTAAGCTGGGACAAAGTGAGAGAGTGGCATGGACATATATACACTACCAAACGTAAAACAGACAGCTAGTGGGAAGCAGCCGCATAGCACAGGGAGATCAGCTCCATGCTTTGTGACCACCTAGAGGGGTGGGATAAGGAGGGTGGGAGGGAGGGAGATGCAAGAGGGAAGAGATATGGGGACATATGTATATGTATAGCTGATTCACTTTGTTATAAAGCAGAAATTAACACACCATTGTAAAGCAATTATACTCCAATAAAGATGTTAAAAAAAAAAAAAGAGGTGACTAAGGTTAAATAAGGTCATTCAGATGGGCCTTAATCCAGTATGATTGGTGTCCCTGTAAGAAAAAGAAATGAGGACACAGACATACAGAGGGAAGATCGTGTGAAGGCATAGGGAGAAAACAGCCACCTGCCCTGCCAACACCTTGATCTTAAACTTCTAGGCTCCAGAATTGTGAGAAAATAAATTTCTCTTTTTTAAGCCAAAAAAACCCCAAAAAACAAAAGTCTAGCAATGGCAAACTTTTGCCACTCAGCGTAACCCACATGCTTCCTGAAGTTAGGCATGCTGTGCAAATCAACCTTTAAACTGTGTCCTACCTTGGGTGGGGCCATATGCCCTATGCCAGTTCAGAAGCAGAACATGTTCTATATAATCCCTAACTAGTCTCAATCCATCCCACCAACCACATTTAGGAAGCTTCTACCCAGATCTTAGTATATGGCATTGGCTTTATAGTGCAATTGCCCGTATTTGTCATCTGCATGGATGTTTTAACAGGAATTGGGAAGCGACGTATCAGGCTCAAGTAGTGTGCCACCACATTATCTCAGAAACGTCAGACCTAAGAGTTTGTTTCCTTTTTAAATTATATCATCTTCCACTGTTTTAGTGAGAACTGAGATTACAGGCTGCACTTATGCATCTAACGCATACTTTTCTTAAAAGATTTCTTTTCTCACATCATTCTGAAGTCAAGCTACAGACTTATAAAGAACAACTGACAGCAACTGTTTTCTCACTCCCTCAGGGGTTAACATTCGTGTAGCTGTCTCCTTTGGTTGGCACACCCTGTACTGAAGAAAAAGAGCCATCTGCCTTGCTGTCTGAAAAACACCACTTGTCTGATATTCCCCTGCCAGTGAGGAGACTGCTCTGAAAACCCACATATTCAAGAAGCAGATTCACTTTTGAGAAATTAATGATCACACTATCAAAACCATACTCTCTAAAGTCATATACACATTTCAATTTAAAGTCAGATCTAAATTCAAATTTTATCTTAAGCCTATGTTTGTACTCTTTATTATGGCTTGAATCTAAGTGATTCAGGTAATAGTAATGACACATTTTAAAACAAAGTTTGGTTTTAAAAGTCCTTCTCAATGGGTAGCAACATGCTGTCTCCTGTGGATGAAGGTGATACCACTGACTCCCCATGTTTAATGTTCTGAGTTGGTACTGTGAGCTGATGAGGCTCAGTGCTGCTTGAAAATACTAATTCTTATGAAAGCAAACTACTGCACAGCATAAATGTAAGTATTTATTCTTAGTAAGTGGAAAGAAATGTACCACAAATTTTATAGGTTCAGGTTTTCATCTATTATGAAAGAAAAGGAACTTCAAGCATTTAAATTAATTCACAGTTTACTGCAATTGGTAATGTTTCAATAATTTACAGTAATTCAAGACCAGCTCTTTGATAGCAACATAAATTAAAACCTGAATAAACATCTTACTTTGTGCTATCCTCTTTTATACAACATCATTTCTTTCAATATGAGATTAAGAGAAATGAAGACTAAACGCTGGTTTCAGAAAGTTCTATAATTGAGTTCTTTCTACTTACTTTTACTTTGGATCAGAATACCCTATGTATCAGGTGTTGGCAAGCTTTTCCTATAACGCACAGATAGTAAATAATTTTTGTTTTGCAAACCACATAACCTCTGTCTCATCTGTTCAACTCTGCCACTGTAGAGTGAAAGCAGATGTAGACAATACATAAATAAATGAGCATCAGTGTGCTTCAAACTATTTACATTATTAAAGGAGGCAGGAGGTAGTGCAATGACGTATAAAAATGTGGGACAACACGATTTCATAGAATTACAGACTTCTTGACTTTTATATATAAAACAGAGAAAACAAGGGGCAATATTTATATTATTTATATGATTTATTCAAATTTTACATGTAATAGCTAACTTTTATTCAGCTCTTACTACATGTCAAGTACTGTTCTAAGTGCTTTGCATTAACTGTCTCATTTGGTTCTCATAAAAACATGAAGAAGTTTGAATCGGGGTGTTATGATATAGAGGAGATGCCAGGTCATACCAGGCTCCTTTTCACTTCTAGGAGTGGAAATGAATAGAAGGGAAGATTGGGATGGCAAGGTCCAAATGCCACATGCTTTGGGTTCAAATAACAGACTGTCAAAGTCCTAGAGAGTTTCCAGTGGGTCTTCTCTCCTACTGTCCTTACTGCTTTATCCCTTCAACTCTACCATCCCATCCATGATCCAAACCCTTACATACTGCTTTTAATTCTCAAATTGTCAATTTCACTCAATCCTCTAATACCCTATTACTGACCGCCCTTCTGCAACACCATAAAAACTGGATAGAAACATGGTAGTAAGAGACACCGGATTTGCAATCCCTCTGATAAGATTTGGAACTGAATAAATGTTTCCCACAAAAGTGAGTTGGGAAATAGGTGATTTTAAATGTTCATTTAAACACTAGCCTAACAAGAGGACAAATATCTTTGTCAATAGCAGGTACACAAGACACTCTTTCAGGAAAGGAGAGGCATGGGAACACTTTCTTCTTTGTAATACCTAGAAATGATCAGGACTTACACAACTGACTCAATAGTTAACTAAGTTTTATGTATTTTATCTGTTTCAGATTTTTTTTTTACTCATAGAAGCCATTATTACTAAGTTTACTTTTAGTTGAGGACAATAACACTGGCAATAATGTGACAGGACTCCTTTCCGATGCAGATCATTTCCTCTTAGAATTATCACTTCTACAGAGAGTTCTGACAGTGTGATGGTATCACTGTCTTTCTACAAAGTTCATCCTCAAAGGGAGTATTGTCAGCAACATTAGCGTCCAATAAATAGGAATTAAAGCATGTTCTAGTTATTCTGATTTTCTTTAAAATTTTTTCTGCATATTTGTGCTATAATAATAGTGTATCAAAAATAAATAAAATCTTATCACCATCATCATCCAAACACTATACCAAATTCCCTGGAGGTTGATGACTCTACTATCTGATTTTATAGTGAAGTTTTTTTAATAGCTTTTCACTTACTCAAAATGATGGCAAGGAAGTGAGCAGTTAAACACGTTGAGGGGGAGTTTAACTATAATGGCCTAGAGCAGGGGTCAGCAGAATGTAATCCATGGGCCAAATCTGCCCACTCTTCTCCCTCTCCCTCCACCATCACCTGTTGTTGCAAATAAAAATTTGCTAGAACACAGCCATGACATTCATTTACATATTGTCTAAGGTTGCCTTTACACAACAAAAACAGATTTGAGTAATTGTGACTGAGACTATATAGTCTGCAAAGCCTAAAATACTTACTTCTGGCCCTTTGCAGAAAGGTATTGTAAACCCGTTTTAGGCAAGAGATGCAAAGAACAAGACTATGGAAATGTATAACAAATACAGAGGGAAAAAGGGCATGAATGTCGTTCCACAAAAAGAATTAACAGCACTAGGCAACTGTTTCACAAATGACAAGTTTATGAGAGAAAAATGCCAGTAGAGGCTTTCTGTGGTTTTCTGGTATATGGTGAGAAGATTAATCAGCAAAGGAGCTGGAATAATGCACTGTTATTGACAAGGTGGTTTGAAATATACCCCCAAAAGGTGAGCAGCTAGAGAATGCAGACATGAAAAGAAATTTGTAACTTCTCTATCCCATCTACGCATAAAGATCTAGAGCACATGAAATTACAACTTTAAAAGAGATATTTTTCAAAACTTACACATGGGACTTCCCTGGTGGTCCAGTGGTAAAGAATCTACCTTGCAATGCAGGGGACACGGGTTTGATTCCTGGTCAGGGAACTAAGATCCCACGTGCCGTGGGGCAACTAAGTCCGTATGCCACAACTACTGAGCTTGCGGGCCTCAACCAGAGAGGCTGCGTGCCGCAAACTACAGAGCCCACGTGCTCTGGAACCCACGCACCACAACTACAGAACCCACGTGCCCTGGAGCCTACGTGCCACAACTAGAGAAGAGAAATCCCACATGCCACAACTAGAGAAAAGCCCATGCACTGCAACGCCGCGCACTGCAACAAAAGATCCCACATGCCTCAAAGATCCCACATGCCACAACTAAGACCTGACGCAGCCGAAATAAATAAAATAAATAAATAATAAACCTTAAAAAAAAAAACCTTATACATCCAAAAAAAAACATCCTAAAACAAATGGAAAACCAGAATACAACAGTCACAATTCATCTCCCAAAGAGAGAATCTTTCTTTTTCTTCAAAAATAGAAGCAATAAGTATCAAAAATCTGATAGACAAACAGGCAAAACAGATGAACCAACAGTTTACAGAAAAGAAAGCTCTTAAATATTTTTAAAATGCTCAATTATACTCATAAGAGAAATGTAAAGTGAAACTACACTGAAACACTACTTCTAACCTACCTGGCAACAACCTTCTCTCCTGGCAAGGTTGAGAAGTAACTGAAAATGGCAAACACTGTTGATTAATAAAATAAAATCCCCATAAAGGGGAAGCCTACAATATCTGATAAAATTACACATGCAAAATTATCCAGTACTTATGCTGCCATAAAAAGGAGTAAGGAATATCTTTATGTACTATTATGGAGTAATCTGCAGGATATACTGTGAAATTTAAAAAAAGATGGAGAACAGAGAGAATACAATACTACCTTTTGTATAAGAAAATATGTACTTCCCTATTTTTATGACAAAAATTAATAAAAATGGAGGAGACACTGGGAATGGGTGAAGGGGTTAGAGATGCAAGTGAGCCATCTCTAAAGATAGCTTTTTATTTAATTTTGACTTTTGAACTTAATGTACTGATATATACATGTGTATATATCTATACATACATATATACAAATATACATCTATGTACTTGTGTATATATGTATACATATAGATATATATACAAAATTAAATCAAAACAAATATGTAAAGAAATGGAATTAAATAAACCAATATTTATATCAAATTGGTAAAATATCTACACACTGATTTGTTTGAAGAAAATTTTCAACTCAGTACTGTCTCTGTACATCCTTGGTAGTATACATTGAAAGGACTCTAACCTTAAAAAAACACCTGCAAAAAATCTTGAACTTTATTCAGTAGTTTTATTCTTAATAATATTGGTACTGTAATTTTAAAATGCTTTATGTATATTGTAGGATAAAGCAAATAACTTATTATTAAGGAACAATTATTTTCAGTGTAAGAGAAAAAAGACAAATATAAAGTGAAAGAAGCTAAAAAGTTAAAAACCATCTGCTGTTAAATTTGACTTTGAAATATCAATGTGAATTCATAATTATTTTCATTTCCTAGCTCTGACCACTGTTTTTTCTAGCTATTTTGACGCAATGGCCACCTGTCACAATAGAGCCCAGATCTCGGTTTCTAAATATCATTCTCCCCTAAAAGAAACCAGAGCTTCTTGGAGAGAAGGCTGGCTCTAGGTCTTGGAAAAGAACAAGATGAAAGCAGAATATATCCAAACTGAAAATAAATGAAATATTTAAAGTCTTCAAAGGTCCTTAAAATCAAGAGGCATTTCTACTACCAGCATTCTCTAGCAAACAATCTACTCATTTCTAAAAAGAAATGAATTGGTGATATCTAGATGAATATCCAGAGAATTATGCTGAGTGAAAAAAGGCAATCCCGAAAGTTACATAGTCTGTTATTCCATTTCTATAGTTCTTCAAGTAAAATTATGGAAATGAACAAATTAGTGGTTTCCAGGGGTAGTATTGAGGTCAGCAGGAGGAAAATGGGTGTGGCTATAAAAGGGTAACAAGAGGGATCCTTGTGATGAAAATGTTCTGTATCTTGACTGTATCAATGTCAATATCCTGGATATGATATTGTTCTATAGTTGTCAAGATGCTACAACTGAGGGAAACCTGGTAAAAGGGGCAGAGGATCTCCCTTATACAGTATCTTAGAACAACATATGAATCTATAATTATCTCAAAATAAAAAATTAAGTAAATGAGACACAAATGTTTATTTCCTAAAATTACCCAAGTTTTTCTTAGAAGTCTAGTAAAACAAGCATAGAAAACTGTATAAGAAAAGTATAAACTATAAACAATCCCCTAAAGTACCTTTTAGACAGTACATGAAAATGTCTTCCATGCTGGAGAGGTATGGAGGGAAGGGACCCCTCTTACACTGTTGGTGGGAATGTAAATTGGTACAGCCACTATGGAGAACAGTATGGAGGTTCCTTAAAAAACTAAACATGGAACTACCATATGACCCAGCAATCCCACTCCTGGGCATATGTCTGGAGAAAAACATGGCCTGAAAGGATACATGTACCCTAATGTTCACTGCAGCACTGTTTACAATAGACAAGACATGGAAGCAAACTAAATGTCTGCTGACAGAGGAATGGATAAAGAAGATGTGGTATATATATATATACAATGGAATATTATTCAGCCATAAAAAGAATAAAATAATGTCATTTGCAGCAACATGGATGGACCCAGAGACTGCCATACTGAGTGAAGTCAGACAAAGACAAATATCATGAGATATTGCTTTTATGCAGAATCTAAAAAAAATGATACAAATGAACTTATTTACAAAACAGAAAGAGACTCACAGACTTAGAGAATGAACTTATGGTTACGAAGCGTGTGTGTGGGTGGGAGGGATAGTTAAGGAGTTGGGGATTGACAGGTACACGCTGCTATATTTAAAATGGATAACCAACAAGGACCTACAGTACAGCACAGGGAACTCTGTTCAGTATTCTGTAACAACCTAAATGGGAAAAGAATTTGAAAAAGAATAGATACATTTATATGTATAACTGAATCACTGTGCTGTACACCTGAAACTAACACAACATTGTTAATCAACTGTACTCCAATACAAAATGAAAAGTTAAAAAAAAAAAAAAAGTCTCCCAGGGAGAAAAACCAGTTGTGTATGCATATAATTGTTAATAAGTACTGTTTTTCTTAATTATATATTTCAACACTATAATCTACACTGCAGAGTGTTAGTTTAAAAAATAAATGCAAATTTTTTATTTTCTAAAAATTAATGAATTTTAAATCTTGTGTATTCCTTCAATAGTCTGAAAAGAAAAAAGTAATTATACTTAATTTTTTAAACCTTAGTATTCTAATGGAGTTTGTAAAGATACCAGAAAATATTAAAAATGGCATTTCTTTAGATATAATAAATCCAAGCACGATTATGAATTTGGTGGTGTATAAATTTTCTACTGCTGTATATTTATGTTCAAACACAGTCATCAAAATCCTACTCAAATAAGATTACCACAATGACAAAAAGAGAAGATTCAAGCAGTGTTCAATAAATCCTCTCTAAAAGGAGTCACCAAAGAGTCAAAAAAAAAAAAAAAGGTAAAGGAAGGTTGCATTTACACTCAGCTCACACACATATTTATGTACTACGCTGTGTGAAAACAGATTATACAAAGTCATAATCAGACACCTAATGCCTCAGGGGTATATAAGTTCTCTCAAGGTTAATTTCATCCAGCTTCTACAGTGAGAGTTATTTATCACAGTATAGTCCTCAGATCAAAATGCTATTGTGAGAACTAGGTCCTTTCACTTAGGAAAGTTATTTTTCTTTCCTTTCTAACCTGTTCTAAAATTGCAATAATAAACTTTAAATCCTAAAGGTCTGAGAGTTTTGCAGTAAAGCGTGGTACCAAGTCATAACTCAATGTAGACAAGATGAGGTCTGTCATTGAAAAATTAATCTGCTCCAAGGTATAGATCTAGAATACTTAAAACAGACTTTTTAAAATGCCAGGTTGTGCATATGGCTTCGTTTCAGTATCTATTATCAGTATAGCACTTTAAATAATCACCCTGAAAAATTCACTAGTTATTTTTAATTGATTGAGATTAGAAACCTGCCCAGCTACATATCTTTCCTCTAATAAATATTAAGTAAAGGCCTATATACTTTGCATGACCAAAGGAGAATTCTAGCCAACAGTTAAGTCTAAGAAGGAAGCAACCACAGCGTAGGTGGTCAGGAAGCATAGCTAGCTCTTAGCCTATTTGAAACCTCCTACTGACACTCATGAATAATTTAAAAAATAAATGAGAGATTGTGAAACTGTAGATTTAAATGGAGTGAATCAAAAGCAAAAGATAAACAGAGAAGATGAGGAAATGAGGATGTGAGAGAAGTAACCTGAGGAAGGAAGACATACATGGAAATGCAGAAAAGACCAGACCTGGACATTGAAGTAGAAAAAATGAGAAGAGAACCTACTAGTAGGTGGGACATAAAATGGACTCAAAGAATAAGTAACGCAGAGGTACAACAAAAGAAATACAAATATTCTTACCACAAACATCCAGAAAATTAGCGCTAGTTTCAATAAAGGTTTTTTCAATTAAGTAATTATGGAAATAACGACAGTACCAGAGATACCTGGCCACATATTATTTTCTAAGACTTTGTTATATGTTTAAGATTATCTTTTGATCCTATTAAATTTCTTAACGTTTGTCACTTTAAAATTCAACCAAAGCGAGAGGGTGGCAGATATGACTGCCAACTCATCATTTTGTTTCTTCAGTACATCTGCTATAAATGGCAACTGCAGGCCTTACTATTCCAATGTGCTGAATTGCTGCTCCATGTAAGTACATGGAGTAACACATAGGCAGAACCATTTCCAGTATGGAAATTCCCCAAAGTAAAACCCGCCCCTCCTCCCAGTGGGCTCACAGCTTCACAGCAGAGGACAGACTTCCCTTCCTCGGGGGCTTCTCATGTAGCTAACCTGGCAGCTTCTCCTCCCACTGCTCCAGGAACGAGCAGCCTAGTGACTGGGGCTGTGGAGGGAGCACTGGGCCAGGGTTACAAAACTTGGGACAATCAACCCAACACTGACTTGTCACATACTCTTGACATGTTCTAAAACACATAGCAAAGAAAAGTTTATGTTTCAACAGGAATCTTCAGCAGTTATTCCCACTGAAGAATGTCAGTAACCCTAAGGAGACCTAATATTGATAAAGAATTGAGAGTAAAATCTGTTCTGCCCCGGAACACCCCCCCTTCATTCACTAACATTATGGGCCTGGCATCTGAGAGGCTACCGGGAGCTACACATCTGCATGACAGTGCTCCTCTAAGGTATAACTGCTTTAAAATACCTGGTCTGATGAGAATCAGCCCCACCAGCCACTGAAATTTAGGTAACTGAGGCGCTTCATTCATCTATTCAACAGATTGTATAATGAACACCTGCTGTGCCAGGCACTCCACTGGATATAGTGAAGAACGTTATCGTGAACAAAACTAACTGGTCCCCTGTTCTCTTGAAGTTTACATTCTAACACTGAAGAAACAAACTAACAGAAGTCGTGGGAATGTTAAAGGGTGCTTCATTCTAAGAGGCCGTGAAAGAGGAAGGAACACCTCTCCTCCAGCCCCTGATGTTATGTGGCCTGCAAAGATGACAGCAGAATGGCAGAGCCAGAAGTAAAACGGAGAAAGTGTGGCAATACCTTGCTTAGAAAATATCTTTATGAAAGTATCTATTGTTCCAGAGGCAAAGCGGAAGCCTCAAGATTCATTCAGCCAAAGAGCCTTCCTCGATTTGCCCTAAGACCCAAAGAGTCATGGCTGCAGTATAAATTCCTATCTCCAGGGCTTAATTACTGAGTATGATTCCTTTTAACAGTAACCTCCAGAGTGCCCTGAATAGTAGCATCCCCCAAAGAGTTCCATGAAGCCTCAAGATACTGTCTTGAAATTGCTAAACTCCTGAAAGTGAGGTTCATAAACTGAAGAGTGACAGCAGGAACTGCTGTGGAACTGGTGCGTCTTCTCTATGGTTGTCACAGTATTCCAAACAGGGAGCCCCCAAATCCTCTGGAGTAGAACGTCAGCACTAAGGGACCACATAGTAATCTTGTGTTGAGAAGGTATCCAAAATGTTTTATTTAAATGCATTCCTAGCCAGATGTAAATTCACTCATTACGAGCAAAAAAAATATAATGATAGGGCTTCCCTGCTGGCGCAGTGGTTGAGAATCTGCCTGCCAGTGCAGGGGACACGGGTTCGAGCCCCGGTCTGGGAAGATCCCACATGCTGCAGAGCAACTGGGCCCGTGAGCCACAACTACTGAGCCTGCGCGTCTGGAGCTTGTGCTCCGCAACAAGAGAGGCCACGACAGTGTGAGGCCCGCGCACCGCGATGAAGAGTGGCCCCCGCTCACCGCAACTAGAGAAAGCCCATGCACAGAAACGAAGACCCAACACAGTCAAAAATAATAAATGAATAAAATTTTAAAAAATATATATATAATGATAAACTTAAAAATTAAAACCTAAAAGCCTAGACTATGATTCTTTTAATAACAATGGCCTGTAAAAAAACAATGAAATAATGCCATCTGCAGCAACACGGATGGATCTGGAGATTACCATACTAAGTGAAGTAAGCCCTACAGAGAAAGACAAATGTCATATGATATCGCTTATATGTGGAATCTAAAAAAAAGATACAAATGAACTTATATACAAAACAGAAATAGACCCACAGATAGAGAAAACAAACTTCTGGTTACCAAAGGGGAAGGGGGAAGTGGGATAAATTAGGAGTTTGGGATTAACATATACACACTACTAAAAATAAAGTAGATAACCAACAAGGACCTACTATATATAGCACAGGGAACTATACTCAATATTTTGTAATAATCTATAAGGGAAAAGAATATGAAAAAATAGATATATGTATAACTGAATCACTTTGCTGTACACCTAAAACTAACACAACCTTGTAAATCAACCACACTTCAATAAAACAACAACAACAACGGCCTGACAGTACCATTCCTAATTTTCCATCTTCCTTAGGTTAGTATTGTTCATAGTTCTCAATTCTAAGTGGAAAAAAATCGCATAGCTTAAACAAAAAAGAGAATGTAGGGCTTCCCTGGTGGCGCAGTGGTTGAGAGTCCGCCTGCCGATGCAGGGGACGCGGGTTCGTGCCCCGGTCCGGGAGGATCCCACATGCTGCGGAGCGGCTGGGCCCGTGAGCCGTGGCCGCTGAGCCTGCGCGTCCGGAGCCTGTGCTCCACAATGGGAGAGGCCACAGCAGTGGGAGACCCGCGTACCGCAAAAAAAAAAAAAAAAAAAAAAAAAGCCTTCCACTCCAGGGCTACTTGCTTGCATTGTGGGTACATTCTCTCTTTTTTTTTTTTTCCCCCCGGACCGGGGCACGAACCCGCTTCCCCTGCATTGGCAGGCAGACTCTCAACCACTGCGCCACCAGGGAAGCCCAAGTGGAAGGCTTCTACCTGTAAGGGACCCAGATTCCTAGAGTGTCATCAGGGCTTGAGTCCCTGGGCTCTGCTCCCTCCAAGTGCTGCATTCCTCAGAGGAGCTCTCCCACAGAGCCAAGAAGGCAGCCTCTTGGCAGCCCACATACAAGCAGCAATCCAGAAAGAAAAGGCAATCTTGCCTTGCTAGTCCTGCAGAAAAGTACCAAACGGATGCCAATCGACCTAGTGGACCACATGCCCATGCCCTGAACTAACGCTGTGTCTCCACGATGATGCTGTAGAGTTCTACGGGAGGAAGAGGGGGCCGGCGTGAGGGGGACAGTAACTAAGAGCTTCCACCAAAGAACTATGTTTAGGCATGTGCACACAGTGTGGAAAAAGGGGAGGTTTGCAAAAAAACAAGACAGAAGGAAAACCATTCCAGATAGAAAATTACAGCTGCCATAGCCCACTGTACCAAATTTTTCAACTTTTCATATTTACAAAAGTAAGCCCTTTCTTTAAGTTAAATCTTACATTTTATTTTTGTACAGAGGGCAAACAAAGAGAGAAAAGCAGAGCTGGATGGAAAGTGGGGAGGAACAGTGTCTTCCCCCCACCGCTACATACATCCCTTACCCCCAAATTGATGCCTGAGGGAACTCCCATAACTCCTGGAGTTCTGAGGAGCAGTCTGAAAACCAGGTCTCTAATTTAGATGTTTTTGGGGAAAAGCTGCACTAATGTCCCAAACCATGCCTTAGAAATGTTGTACCATATTCCTATCCAGAACAATCATTATTTAATCCTTATTTGCAATTGCAAAGAGAAATTAAATAGTTAAAATGTTTAATGATTTTATTAAATGCTTAAAACCCACCACATTTTGGCTCCATCTAGGATGCATTCTTATTTACTGTAGTGCAAGCACAGATAAAGGTCTCAGAAATCAAGTCCTCCAGGGATGACTGCCAATTGGTTTAATTTTCAAAATCAATATCAGTGCTCAGAGCTACTAGAATGTTCAAACCTACAGAAAATTCTAGCTGCATAGTATTTCCAGACAACATTTTGAGATTGCTTTTATAGAAAAATTTTTATGAGTCATACCTTAGCTTATGCCGTAAGCCTGAAAGAACATTTTAATGATCAGATTAGCTAATTGCTCCAAATGTCCTCCCTCATTAAAATAACTTACTAATGAAACACATTGCCAAAGATCACCATTTCTAGCACCAGAAATGAATAGGTACAGCTTACACATCAATCTATGAACATCACTAATGATTTAAAGTTTTATTAAGCTACATTCTGTGTTACTAAATATAGTTTTTAAAGCAAATATAATTGAGAAGTACATCTGTCCATAACTACAACAGAGTGTGAAAGAGGAAAAAAGATACACTTAATTACAAATCATAAATACAGCAGCAGAGAAAGTTCAGCTCATCTTTTTTGTTTTTAAGAAGGTACTGTCATCATAGAAGATCTGCCCAGTGGTCAGATAATAATATGTGCACCTCTCAGACCATCCTCAACGTGCTAACACTTAACTCATTGATATCTGTTTGCTTTCTCTTCAGTCCCTCAGGTCAGAGCTATGTGACACCTATGTCATCTTAGCACCTGTGCCATTATATTTTAAAACTTGGTTCTGTGTTTTCTGGTTTCTGTATCATGTTCAAGTAAGAGGAAGAAAGAGGTAGGAGAGAAAAGTGGACAGAGATGGAGGGAGGGAAAAAACAGAAAGAGGAAAGAGCCTGATAAAGAGGGGAAGCCAAGAGAAAAAAACTTAAAAACATCACATTTTCTAGGACCACGAGTATCCACATGTACATCAACTACAAGAGTGTCCCGAGTCTCTCAAAGAGAGACTACATTCTGACTACAGACACATGATTTCAAGGAGAAAGAAATGGAAGAGATACTTAAAGAGATTAACATGATCAAGCAGGTATTTTTCTGATAAGCTCAGAAATGTTCAAAAGACAAAGACATGTCGTGTATAAAAGAATAGCATGAATCTCTAGAATTATTATCAGGAAACAATCTCAGAATAAGATGAGGTTTGTAAAAAATGAAGTTCCATTTAGTTATACTACACTGTTAACAATTACAGAAAACGTAACTCTACAAATACTTTCTTGGTCAAAGAAAATAATCTTCAGAATACATACAGAAAACTAAACATTGGAAAAAGGAAAACTAAAATCCAAAGATTGGTGAAGACAGTGAATTAGTGAATCTTAGATACTCTAAATAAACTGCAGCCTCCTAACTTGCATGAATTACAACGTAGGAACTTATGGATGAGCTCATGGAATACCTGCCTTAATCTTTCAAGAGAGGTAACAAATGTGAGTGCTTCTAGGAGCTGGCAATGTCCTACTTCTTGATCTCAGTGGTAACTACACAGCTGTTTATTTTACAGTTGGATGAACTGTACACATCAGCTTTATGCACTATTTTATGTGCTGTATTTCACACAAAATAAAGGTTAAAAAAATATTTAAGAGGTACCAGATGGCTGGGGAAGGGCAAATGCTTTCAAGAACTATAGCTAGATATATTTAATATGAATCCCTACCAAGAGTCTTACAAACTAAGAGAATAGTTTGTAAAAGCTAATGAAGATGTCATGGGAATTCATACAATACAAGGCCATGAAACCCTCCTTTTACAACAATGTTACTTGTCAGCAACTATAGCTTGTAAGAGCTATGAGGTGTCCTACTCATACAGTGCAGCCCTCATGGTAAGGGAGTGGGGGAAGGTAAGATGGAGAAGTGCCCTGAATGTTGGAACTGTTGTGTAATTTCCTAACTTTGAAGAACCAGACATAAAGGGAGTTAATTATTGGATCAAATTCACTCTAGAGGGAGGACTCTGGGATGTGCTGCAAAGGTCTATGTCCTGTCCTCTCAAGACGTGCAGGTAAGAATATGGAAGGCATACAACAGCAGATTTCACGGATAATGAATTTGGGCATGATAGATGAATTCAGGGGATAGTTTCTGAAATTAGGACCAGAAGCCCTTAAAATACAGATGGTAAGGATGCATGCCTAAAAGTATAAACATGTGGACAGATGGGTAGGAAGTCAAGGGTGTGTCCACTAATGGCTTCTATCTCTTCTATGAAGGACACCTGTGAGGAGGGAGACACCAGGGGACTGAGAAGGATGGGGTAAAGTTGACGTAGAGAATGGAAGAGAAAGCTGACTGGAAACATAGTGGAAATTTTAAGATTTAAATTTGCAAATGGCAAAGAGTACATTTTCACCAATGGATGTCTATATTTTAAAAATAACTCCATATCCATATATCCACTCTTTTTTGAGATTCTTTTCCCATATAGGACAGAGTACTGAGTGGAGTTTCCTGTGCTATACAGTAGGTCCTTATTAGTTATCTATTTTATATATAGTAATGTATATGTATAACAGATTCACTTTACTGTACACCTGAAACTAACAACATTGTAAACCAACTATACCCCAATGAAAATTAAGAATAAATAAAATTAAATTAAAAATTAAAAAAGAACTCCATTACTGATATGAATGACTCATTTATATTTTAACAAAGATTTTTAGCCCTAATTTCAGAGAAGATTCAAAATCAAATTTTAGATATGAGATATTCTGAAATCTTCAGTTACCTTAGTATTTTTAAAAACCTTATATCTTACTAAAATACATCAATGGATTTATCACATAACATGACTGATAAAGGACTAGATTTGGCCAGATAGGTCCCTTCCAATTTAAATCAAAGAAAATGAGGAAATAAACTAACTGAAACTTAGTTATAATCATATAATTAGAACTTCCCAATAGATACAAGAAAGTAAACCACTATCACATACATTAAATGTTGCTTGGTTAATTATTTTAAGCATCTATAGTTACATAGCAGAAAGAATTCCTTAACGTAGTCAACTAAATATAGTTAAGTTCAACAGTTTCTTCATTTAACTTTGCTTCAGTCTATTTCGTTTTGAGATATTTAAGCACAATATAGTCAATAATATTTTGCCCTTATCCTTCAGGATATGTTTTTCATAAGGGCAAGGGTTAATGCCTTAGCTAACAGAGCTCAACAGTCTAGCCAGACTTACAAAGCCAATGTGAAAGCCAATGAAATGTAATTAACTGTATGTGATTTAATAAATGTGTGGTTTTGATATGCATGAAAAAATATAGATTGATCATTTGAGTTAATTCTTTTCAGGAGCTTTTAAAGCATTAAATGATACAAAAAATGTTCCTGCAAATGAAATGTGAGGACTGTTAAATTTAACTTTTATGATGTTGCTTTTACCAACATTTTCCCCAGAAAATTAATTTCTAAAATGATAATTACCAATGAAAAACATTGTTTTAAAAGACCTCTTCCTTATATTCATTTATGCAGGCATAAACATGACATAAAATGAAGTCATACTGTCCTGATTTGTTCACAGCTCTGGTTTTTTGTCTTAAAAAAATAATCTGGGGCTTCCCCGGTGGCGCAGTGATTAAGAATCTGCCTGCCAATGCAGGGGACACGGGTTCAAGCCCTGGTCTGGGAAGATCCCACATGCCGCGGAACAACTAAGCCCGTGAGCCACAACTACTGAGCCTGCGCATCTGGAGCCTGTGCTCCACAACGGGAGAGGCCGTGACAGTGAGAGGCCTGCGCACCGCGATGAAGAGTGGCCCCCACTCGCTGCAACTGGAGAAAGCCCTCGCACAGAAGCGAAGACCCAACACAGCCAAAAATAAATAAATTAATTAAAAAAAATAATAATAATAATCTGAACCTTGGTGAAATGGACGGTGGTCTAAAATGTTGATTCAGAACCCAATTCTACCACAGAATGTGTTACTTGGGCAACTGGTCAACCTCGCTGTGGGCTGGCTCCCTATCTTCAACCTCATGGGATCATTGTAAGGACTACACAAGGCACCCTATGCCCTTTCCACCCTATGAAAAGCACTCTGCACAGAGGCTGGCACAGGATCTGCTCAAGCACATTAGACTGATGCTTCCATTCATCATTTGTATGGAGTCCACTGTGAATGGTCCTTCACCCAACAATGACAAACATGGCCCGTGTAACTACGAATCACATGGTCTGTGTATGCTAACCTAGTTATTGTGGTTTCCATTCATGACAGAGTGATAATATTTGCAATAGGCCTGGGAGTGGTGGGCAGCCCCACTGGGCATTCAGAAATGGACTATAGCCAATTCTTGGGTGAACCATTAAGGAAACTACACAAAGGGCACAACTAATTAGAGCTACACACTTTTTGAATTTTATGGAGTAGAAACAGAATATGGGTTAAGCTGTTAATTCCAAGTAGTAGTAAAATTTAACCTCTCAATTTGTGTTTTAATTTTTTTAAATTATGATTATTTCAAAAATTGGGAGTCATGGTCAGTACATTTTATAAATACAAATGTGGTCTAAGTTTATATCAGCTTTTATTCTAAATGCCAGCAATTTTCAAAACAACCCCCAAATGAAAGATATTCACTAAAATGTATAAGCACCAATCCAAGATTAAGCCAGGCACCTTAAGAAGAGTAAAAGAGGATATACAGCTGACCCTTAAACAATGCAGGGATTAGGGGCACCAATCCCAAACAGTTGAAAATTTGCGTTTAACTTTACAGTCCAGTTGGCCCTCTATGCATCTGTGATTCAACCAACCACAGGCTGTGTAGTAATGTAGTATGTATTTAGTGAAAAATATCTGCATATAAGTGGACCCGCACTGTTCAAACCAGTGTTGTTCAAGGGTCAACTGTAATCTACTTCATGGTCTTGAATTCTTCCATGCCATCATCTGCATCACTTAGATATCCAGCCTCTACTCAAAAAAGGTAACAATAACAGGATCCAAATTAGAGAAACTGCCTCAGGAAAAGAAACTCTAAATTGGGATAATGTGGAAAAATTTTTAAAAACAAAAAACTAATGAGCCAATGGGATATAATCACCGGAAAAACGCATGTATCCACCTGACACTTAACCTACCCTTCTATGCCTTGTTTTTCAAGGCAAATCCTATTTCAACAAGCTGTTTCCATGTATAGTGTGTTCCTGCATCCATGACATGACAAATTAGTTCTTCAACCTGGTGTCTGTCCTACTTCAGATCTTTACTCTTTCAAAACATAGGCCAGAACTCATTTCCTTTTAAGCAGTAGTGAATTCCTGAATCTTTTCATGCTACTCTTTTTCTTTTTAAAAAGAAAAGGGGGGATGGGGGAGTTTCTCCAGATCACCAATAATCAGTAATAATCTGAAATGCCTCTTCTCTCTTATCCTCAGAAATGGACACGGGAAGGGATGGTTAAATCCCAAACTCATGCATCTCTGAAGGCCTACAGGTGCCTCTGCTACCATCGTTTAAATATGGAACTAGAAATAATCTACTTCCGCCTGTCTGAGCCTCAAATTTCCTTCAATGTCCAGCCCACAGTCACACTATAGGCTCAGCTGGTCTCCAGAGCTCTAAGTAAATGAAAACAGGGACCACAGCCTGTGAACTAAAACCTTCATGTAAATACCCTGTTTCTGGTAAATCCACAGATTTCTTGGTCAAGGTACACTCTCCTGCCACCAGCAGGAATGATCTTTTCCCCCTTTAGCTCAGAGACTTACTTCCTAATCCCATTTAGATGATCACTAGATGCTAGGGAAAGGAAAATTTTCAAAAATACTGGAGATCTCTGGAATACAGAATTATCCAAAATTTGGACATTAAGAAAACTACACACAGATGCTGACAACTTTTAGTTTGTAGGTTCAGCGTTCACAGTCTTTCAGGGAGTAGCAAGTAAAAAAGTTAACTGTAGACTTCGTTATCTAAAGTGAAACTTTCTCCAGTTTCTTCAGTAAAGAAGAACAAAGATTTCTCTCAGCTTTACCCCTAATTCTTTCCATGTATGGTCTCACCAGCTTTCCTCTTTTTACTGATTCCGATGTTCTTATCAATGTTCTCCTTTAATATTTTTGCCATATCTGATCTCTAACAAAGATATAACTAGCCTTACTTAGTATGGCTTGGTTGTTCTTTACCAGTACTCACTATTCTTAGGTTTCTTTCTTTTAAGACAGTCTCTTACTCCAATAATATTGCCGTTCTTATATGTTGCATGGTTTTAATTCTTCTACTCCTATTGAAAGACCAGAATATTGCCATAGACACGCAATTGCTCAGAGTCCACATTCCACTTGTTATGGGAAGCCCAGTCTTACCAAACCTCTAAGAATGTTTATATTCCAGAAATCCAGTACTCTGATATCCCTAAAGACCTTCAGAAAACAATCTAGAAGGGCAACACTTCTTCCAGTGGGGGAATTGGGAGGAAAAGCCCTTAGCTTCTACTATGCGAAATAGTTTGGCTCCACATTCCAGTACAAGATCCTGTGTTCTTCTACATAACCAGAAGACCTACTTAAGTGAATTTCCCAAAGCAGCATTTTGTCCTCAAAGGTGACCTCGGGCTCCATCTCTAGAAATGCAGAACTTCCACAAATTTTAATATTATTAATTTTTAAATTCTGATTGAGGTTTCAAAAGCTAATTGGGTCAGTAATCAAAAAATCTCCCAACAAACAAAAGTCCAGGACCAGATGGCTTCACTGGAGATTTCCACTATTTGAAGGAGAACACCAATCCTTCTCAAACTCTTCCAAAAACACAGAAGCAGCAGGAACACTTCCAAATTCATTTTATGAGGCCAGCATTACCCTAATACAGTACCAAAATCAGACAAGGACACTACAAGAAAATTATACAATATCCCTAATGAGCATAGATGTAAAAATACTCAACAAAATATTACCAAACCAAATTCGACAATACATTAAAAGCACGATCAAGTGGAGTTTATTCCAGGGATGCAAAGACGGTTCAACATCTGCAAATCAATGTGATTCATCACATTAACAAAATCAAGGATAAAAATCACATGATCATCTAATAGATGCAGAAAAAGCAAGTGACAAAATTTAGCATCCACTTATGATAAAAACTCTCAAACTGGGTATACGGGAAACATAATAAAAGCCATATATTACATGCCCACAGCTAACAATATACTCAACAGTGAAAAGCTGAAAGTTTTTTCCTCTGAGATGGAGAATGAGACAAGTGCCTATTCTCACCTCCTTCATTCACTATAGTATTGGAAGTCCCAGCTGGAGCAATGAGGCAAGGAAAATAAAAAGCATCCAAATCAGAAAGGGAGAAATAAAACTGTCTCTATTTGCAGATGACATTATATATAGAAAATCCTAAAGATTCCACCAAAAACTGTTAGAACTAATAAATTCAGTAAAGTCACAGGGTACAAAAATATTAAAATTCTGTCCCATTTCTATATACTAATCAACTACAGTATCACAAAGAGAAATTAAAAAATAATCCCATCTACGATTGCATCAAAAAAATAAAATACCTACGAATACATTTAACAAAGGAAGTAAAAGCCACGTACGCTGAAAATTCTAAGATATCGATGAAAGAAACTGAAGACACAAATAAACGGAAAAGTATTCCATGCTTATGGACTGGAAGGATATTGTTATACTGTCCATAATACCCAAAGCAATCTACAGAGTCAACACAACCCCTACCCAAATTCCAGTGGCATTTTTCACTGAAATCGAATAATCCTAAAAGTTGTACAGAACTACAAAAGAACCCAAATAACCAAAGCAATCTTGAGAAAGAACAACAAAGCTGGAGGCATCATGAATCCTGATTTCAAACTATATTACAAAGCTACAGTAATCACAACAGTATGGTACTGGCACAAAAACAGACACATAGATCTATGGAACAGAATAGAGAGCCCAGATGTAAACCTGCACATATATGGACAATTAATTTACGACAAAGGAGCCAAGAATACACAAAGGGGAAAGGACAGTCTCTTCAATAAATGATATTGGGAAAACTAGACAGCCATATGCAAAAGAATAAAACTGGACCACTATCTTACATCATACACAAAAATCAACTCAAAATGGATTAAAGACTTAAACATAAGACCTAAAATTGTAAATCTCCTAGAAAACATAGGTGGTAAGCTCCTTGACATTAGTCTTAATGATGACTTTTTAAATTTGACACCAAAAGCAAAGGCAACAAAAGCAAAAATGAATTAAGTGGGATATCATCAAACCAAAAAGCTTCTGCACAGCAAAGGAAACCATCAACAAAATGAAAAGGCAACCTATGGAATGGTAGAAAATATCTGCAAATCATGTATCTGACAAGGGGTTAATATCCAAAATATATAAAGAACTCATTTAACTCAACAACAAAAACACCAAACAATTAGATTGAAAAACAGGCAAAAGTCTTGAATAGACATATCCAAAGAAGACAACCAGACAGCCAACAAGTACATGAAAAATGCTCAACATCACTTATCATTAGGGAAATGCAAATAAAACCACAATGAGATATAACCTCACACCTATTAGAATGGCTATTATCAAAAAGATAAGAAATAAATGTTGGTAGGATGTGGAAAAAGGGGAATCCCTGTGCACTACTGGCAAGAATGTAAATTGGTGCAGCCACTATGGAAAAGAGTATGGAAGTTCCTCAATAAATTAAAAATAGAACCATCATATGATCCACAAATTCCACTTCTGGATATTTACCTGAAGGAAATGAAAACACTAACTCAAAAAGATATCTGCACACCCATGTTCACTAAAGCATTATTTACAATAGCCAAGACATGGAAACAACCTAAGTGTTCATCAATGGATGAATGGATAAAGAAAATGTGGTATATATACAATACTACTCAGCCATTAAAAAAAGGAAATGCTGCCGTTCGCGACAGCACGGATGGACCTTGAGGGCATTATGCCCAAGTGAAATAAATCAGAGAAAGACAAATACCGTATATGGAATTTCACACACACACACACACACACACAAATACACATCTATGAGAATAAGGAGTAGATGAAAGGCATGAGGGTGGTCAAAAGATACAAAATGCCAGTCAAAAGTCCTGGAGTTGTAATGTATGGCATGGTAACTATATTTAATAATACTGGATTGCATATTTGAAAGTTTCAATAGTAGGGTCAATTACAAGTGGCCAGGGACTTCCCTGGTGGCGCAGTGGTTAAGTATCCGCCTGCCAATGCATGGGACACAGGTTCGATCCCTGGTCTGGGAAGATCCCATAAGCTGCACAGCAACTTAGCCCATGCGCCACAAGTACTGAGCCTGTGTTCTAGAGCCCGTGAACCACAACTACTGAGCCCACGTGTCACAACTACTGAAGCCCATGCACCTAGAGCCCATGCTCTGCAACAAGAGAAGCCACCACAATGAGAAGCCTGCGCACGGCAACGAAGAGTAGCCCCCGCTTGCCGCAACTAGAGAAAGCCTGTGCCCAGCAACAAAGACCCAACGCAACCAAAAATTAATTAATTAATTTTAAAAAAAAACAAGTGGTCAGTTTCAGGATTTAGTTTGAAGGTAGAGCCAACAGAATTTGTTAATGGACTGAATGTGAAAGAGAAGACGAAGGATAATGCCAAGGTTCTGGGCCTGAGTTACTGGGTAAATTATAATGTCATTTACTAAGACAGAGGACACTGGGTAAAGGGCAGAGCTGGAGCAGGAAAAAAAGTTTGGTTTTAGACGGATTTGAGAAGCCTATTAAATGTCTAAGAGGAGATCGGTGTAGGCCACTGAAAATGTAAATCCAGACCTCTGGGGAAGATTGAGGCTAGAGACAAATTAGGCAGGTGATTACCCACAAAGAGAGAAGAAAAGAAAGGACTGAGCCCTGAGGCAAGGAGAGGATTCAACAAAGGGAAGAGAAATGGTTTCAGTCAGCGAGACAGAAGAGTGGGATGCCCTAGACTCTGAAGACAGGTCTTCAAGAAGCAAAGAGTAATCTGATGGTATCAAATGCTCCTGAGAGGCTGTTTTTGGAGTCTCTAGAATGTTTTTATTTTCCTCCTCATACTTACTCTTCTCACTTCCTGGACCCCAATTCCAAGAGTCTCTGTGTCCTTAGGAACTTTGCTGACTCTTGCTTCCTTTTTCCTACATTCCTTAAGTACTGCAAGCTACTCACAGTAATTTGAAAGGGACAGGAAAGAAGGTATAAGAATGATTAAGTCGAGTTCACACCACAGCTTCTTTTTCTTTCATGCCTGGGCTGTAGTATCTGCTAAGATTAAAAGGGACCAGAGTGAAGTGGAGTAGGAATTGCCACTTTAAGGAACAGAAGAATCACCCAATCAAGGACAAGTGAAAGGACAGTACAGCAATTTTGAAGAACAAGCTATGGTTAGAAACCACACACCTACGGAGAATACTGCAGATCGACTCACTCAAAGCTACTCCAGTCTTCTTACTAACAATTCAGAAAGACACTTAATTCCCTGTAATAAATCCCTTTCTGTTTAAAGTAGAAAGAATTAGACTCTATTTTCTACAACTGAACCCTGACCAACACAGTCTTCAAAGTTGTTCTAATTCACCCCAAAGTGCTGAGCAATGTGGCCACAAGAGCGGATAACATGAGTTTATGTTGGGGTAGGGATTTGCATGACCGGAGAGATTTAAAAAGTAAGAAATTCCAGACATCCCACAAGTAGTTTCTGAGCATCATGATTCTGCCAGTAACTGGCCCCATCGGCTCAGTGCATTTTGACCTTCATTAGGAATCAGCCACCCTCAGAGCAACAGAACCAAGGCTCCCAGTTTCTTAAGCAAGAGATCTGAACTCATTCACAGCCCACCCCTGAGAATGACACAGTCAAATATACTGCCTGAAGTAGCAGCCTCTTCTTTTCTTCTTATAAAAGATTATGACAGGGCTTCCCTGGGGGCGCAGTGGTTGAGCGTCCGCCTGCCGATGCAGGGGACACGGGTTCGTGCCCCGGTCCGGGAGGATCCCACGTGCCGCGGAGTGGCTGGGCCCGTGAGCCATGGCCGCTGAGCCTGCGCGTCCGGAGCCCGTTGCTCCGCAGCGGGAGAGGCCACAGCAGTGAGAGGCCCGCATACCGCAAAAAAAAAAAAAAAAAAGATTATGACATACTGACAAGGAGAAATATAAGAGCCTTTTCTGGACAATGAAACCCAGTCCCCAGCCTCAATTTAGCCTTCAGTTCTAATTAGTGGTAATGTCAAAATGGTAAGCTGAATTAACTGTTTAACTTATAATGTTATTATTATTTAGGCACCTTCAATGATACAATGAGTACCACAAAAAAGCTTCACAGATTTACCGAAAATACTTCTTACCTATTTAGGGGAGGGGGAGTTATTTGGAAATACAAACAACTTATTGGCTAAATGTCAGAATCTTTAAAAGTATTACTGTCTCTACAGCCTATTATGACATTCCCAGAAACTGTTCCAGCTTCTACTAACTTTAATTATGAAATGCAGAGTCTTTCTAGGGCCTAGAAATATATTATTTCTAAAATAAACGGTAAGCCATTTACACTTATTATAAAATTTGTTTTTCCAAATAGGTAACAGATGACATTATCATTCCTTTATAATTACTCTAACTTCACTTTAAAAGAGTTATTACTTATTAGAAGTGTGAAGGAGGGCAATTATCAACTTCTTGAATCCTATTGACCCATATCCCTTTATACCCACAAAATAAGAATTTATATCTACATAAGATATAACGTCAGAATAACAGGAAGAATGTGAGAACAATTTATAGCACTGACATTAAAGGATGGAACCCTGCTAGCATTAATTTGTACAACTTTAGTCATACTTATCAGTAAGCCATGCCCTGTGCGTTAATTATCCAGAAGAAAGAGATTTAAAGCTACAATAAAGAAAAAAAATTTTAACTTCCTGTGGATGACCAAAAATAACAGCTTAAAATCTCAAACGATTTCAGTATCAATTAGTGTTACTCAAAAAAGTTAGAGATATTAACTTTAAACATAATAGTTTGGATAAAGTGGTTTTTAATCTGCAATAAATTAACCACCATCTTCTTAGCTTAAAAAAGAGGCTTACTGCTAATCAAAACAAGGCATGAGAAAGCCACATTCTTAAGCTGAAAATAGATTTTTTTTTAGTACCTATAAAGTAAGTAACAACAAGTGTTTTACCATAAATGTACAGAACTACATTGCAAGGTCACATATTATAAAACCTAGATTAATTTTCTTATGAAAACGCCTTTAAAATACTCCCAAGTAAAATATCTAAGTCAACTTAGTTGATGCCGCCTTAAAACAGCCTGCACCTGAGATGTTCAAGGAATGTTTGAGATAACATGTTGCACCAGAATCCAAAGGAAAGGTGTTTCATCAAGCAAATTCATCATCTAAAAATGTATGTTGACATATGACACCAAAAGCACACGCAACAAAAGAAAAAGAAATTGTACATCAAAATGTAAAACTTTTGTGCTTCAAAGAACACCATCAAGAAAGTGAAAATAGGACTTCCCTGGTGGTGCAGTGGTTAAGAATCCACCTGCCAATGCAGGGGTCTCAGGTTCAAGCTCTGGTCCAGGAAGATCCCACATGGCGCGGAGCAACTAAGCCCATGCGCCACAGCTACTGAGCCTGCGCTCTAGAGCCCACAAACCACAGCTACTGAGCCCATGTGACACAACTACTGAAGCCCGCGCGCCGAGAGCCTGTGCTCCGCAACAAGAGAAGCCACCACAATGAGAAGCCCGCACACCACAACAGAGTAGCCCCCACTCTCTGCAACTAAAGAAAGCCCGTGCACAGCAACAAAGACCCAACACAGCCAAAAATAAATAAATAAATTTATGTTTAAAAAATGAAAGTGAAAACAAACCCAAAGCATAGGAAAAAATATTTTGAAATCATATACTAGTTAAGAAATATTATAATTCAAAACTAAATAATTTTAAAATGTGCAAAGAATCTGAATACACATTCCTCTAAAGATTTGTAAATGGCCAATAAGCACATGAAGAGATGCTCAACCTTATTAGCAATCAAGGAAACACAAGTCAAAACCACAATGAGATACCACTTCCCACTTACTAGGATGGCTATAATTTTTTAAAAATGTAAAATAAGTATTCGCAAAGATTTGGAGAAGTTAGTACCCTCATACGCTGTTGGTGGGAATATAAAATGATGCAGCCACTTTGGAAACAGTCTGGCAGTTCCTCAGAGTCATATGACCCAGCAATTCCACTTCTAGATATATACCCAACAGAAACAAAAACACAGCCATACAAAAAGTTGTATGGCAGCATTATTCATAACCACCAAAAGGTAAAAACAATCCAAATATTTGTCCATCAACTGATGAATGGATAAATAAAATGTGGCATATCCATAAAATGGAATACTATTCAGCTATAGAAAAGAATAAAGTACTGATACATGTTACAAGGTACATGAACCTTGAAAATACGATACTAAATGAAAGAAGCCAAACACAAAAGGCCAAAAACATGCTGCATGACTCCTTTTATATTAAATGTCCAGAACAGGCAAATCTAGAGACAGAAAGTAGATTAGTGGCTAATCTAACTACTAATTAGATGAGATTGGGGTTAAAATAATTAACCCCACCCCCACCCCAGGACTCAAAGGATGAAGGGATTATAGCTAAGGAGTGTGAGGTTTCTTTTAAGGGTGATGAAAATGTTCTAAGATTGATTGTTGATTGGTTGCACAACTCTGAAAATACTAAAAGCTGTTGAATTTTACACTTTGAATGAGTGAATTATGTGGTATGTGAATTATACCTCAATAAAGCTATTTAATTTTAGAAGTATATGAACAAGGAGCTCAAAACGAAGAGAGGACAAAGAATCTGTTTCTCCCCAATGTCATAAGAGTGCCTCAAGAAGGTAGTCCAAAGGCATGGGAGCTGAGAACCTACATGAGTACCAACCACTGTCTGCAACATGGCTCATAACGTAAATTTTTTCAAATTGGCATTAACAAAATATGAATTAATTTAAATGAAAAAAGTAAAACATACCTACGTAAATAATACCTAGCAGCAGCGAGAGGGGATAAATAGCATTCATGAACACAATAAGAAGATACATCGGTGAGACCTTTTGTTTGGGTAATTCAACACTATCAGTATGTTTAAATGTACATATCTAGCATTTCCATGGTAGGAGTCAACTTTTTGGATTTTCTTGCAAAAAAAATATGTTGAACTACACATATAGCCAGTGCATGATGTCTAATAACAAAAAAGAAACAACCTAAAGGTCCCTCAAGGACTGGTCACAGAAGTTATGATATACACAGAATACTACACAGTGACTACAAGATCAGTGTGTGCACTTATAGAAAGATCTTAAAAGACACATGTGAAAAAGTGATGGTCAGTATAGAGAATATATAATCCTATTTGGATCTTTTTTTAAAAAATACACATATATACTAACATGAATAAAGATTTTCGGGGCTAAAAATACACAAAATATTTTAGTAGCAGTTACCTTTGGGTAGAAAGATTAGGGTAAGGAGATTTTTTTTACGTAATATGTTTTTTGGCTGTTTGATTTTTTTTCAACCAAGTGAGCTGTTGTTTTTATAAATAAATTTTTAAACCATACTGCCTTTCTGTGTGACATCTGGAGTGTGGCTTACAATACAAACAAGCTAGATTACTTGAACTAGGATGTTAGCATGATCTAAAATGAAATCATCATTTACAAGTAACTTCAATATATATGCCTAAAAGCAAATTCAAAGAGCTCATAAATGTAGACCTTAAAATAGGCCTGATTCTGTTTTATGATACATTACTTCATTTCAAACAATTCATTTCAAACAATTCAAAATAACATTATAATGCACTAGTCAAACAAGACGAAGTGAAAACATTTTGAAATATGTCATTTGCCTCTAGAAGACGTCTCTTTGCTCAACACCTGTAATATTTCAACTATACATTTCAACTTTATTCTTCCCATTTTCAGAAGGAATGTTAAACATGTACAGAATAATACTATATTTATAACATGTTATTTTTAGGTAATCCTATTCTGAATGTTCTATCTACATCTTAACCTTATTTTCACAGCCTCCAAAGGGATAAATGGGGATACTATTATCCTCTTTTTATATATGCATAGTGATCAGGTATCAAAATACACAGTATATCATTCAATATATGAAAAAAACAACCATTATATTATAGGTGCAAAAACTCTTTGGGCCAAAAGTGTTTGAGAATTCAGCTTTCTTTGGATGTTAGAACAGTAATAATACAGCACTACATAACACCCCCTAGGGTACGGCAAAGCACAATATACTCTAACACATCACTCTTTCTGCAAAGAAATGTATGAATATTCACACCAAGTGGGGTAAAGAAAGACACATCTGTGCAGGTAAAGTTTTGCCTCCAATGAGTTATAAAAACATTTGAGAACTTCTATTCTGCAGTGATAGATATTAGATTCTGGGCCTACACTGGGCAGTTTTCTAGCTGGAAAATTACTTTTTCTGCTCAAGTGTATTTTCTTGTATGAAAAAATCACTTTAAATCTCAAAGTTAAATCCTTTTTTGGAGAGATGGGTGTGTGGAGTAAAACCTGACAAAGATCACCTCAGGAATCATTTGCTTTCATCAGCTGTATATAAACAAAATCAGTAAAATCTAAGTATGAGACCCAGAGAGGAAATGTAATTTATTGCTACTTAATTAGCAGCTTCTTCCTCTTTATCTCCCTGAAATCCTTCCACGTGACACATGTTGCCCCCATTCATCACCCTCTTTCTTCAGTTTTGCCTTCTCCAAACTAAAGATCCCCACCAGGCTCCTTCAACCATCCTCTGTGTGACACTATTCCCTAATTTTCCCACACTGATCACTCTCTTGTGGATATACTCATTTGTCAATATCCTTCTGAAAATGTCACACCCAGGACCAAATGCTGGTGTTATCTGACCAGCACAAAATCTAGTTACTTTCCTGGAACTGAGTATTTATTATCGTTACATCTAACATCTTAAGATTATTAAACCTAAGTGCTAAATCACACTAATGCAATTGGTATAAAATCAGAGAGATGATCAACTAATTCACTACTAAATAAAAACGTATAAACACTTTGTACCCAATATGTATATAAAAGGATACTCATTCTCAGTAATAGAGAGATGTAAATAAAAATGAGGTACTATATAATAATTTGATACAGATTAAATGATAATGTCTGGAACTTGCTTCAAATGAACTGACAGAAGGGAAACAGGTGGGATGCAGACGAAACAAGATCAGCCATGAGCTGAAATCACTAGGTGAAAAAACTGGATGATGGGTGCATATTCTAATGTTGCACATGTTTACATTTTTCATGATAAAAAGTTAAAGCAATAAAAAAAGAAAGAAAAAGTGTAAAAGAAGAAGCTGTCAGTTTGCCTATTTCTGATTTGTAATAATTTAAAAAGACCACAAAGCAGTGTTGGTGAGAAGATGTGGAAATGAGGACTTCACTTAGTGACGTATAAATTAACACTACCTTTTTCAAGAGCAACCAGGTGATAGGGAACAAAATGGAAATACTCTGGGATGCAGCAAACCTACTCCAAGGTATTTACCCTAAGTAAGGTGATTATCAGACGAGTAGGAAGAGATGAATACCTAACCATATTCATCACATCATGATTTAAAATGAAGAACTATAACAACTTCAATGTCTACTAATCGGAGAGTTAAGGAAAATCTGACTCACACTGGAAGAGTATGCATCCATCCACTGAAAATAACGGTTGCATGTCTATATTTACAGATTTGAAAATAGATTGATGGGTGAAAGGTAACAAAAAAGGACACAACTTGATCCTACTTCATTGGGGATATGTATACTTTTACATATGAATGGAAGTACAGAGAGATTTCTAGAAACCAGTTCATCAAAATGCTAACAACGGTTATCTGTGCGGAAGATTTCTGTTGATGTTTACATTCATTTCTTTCCCAGTTTATTTTTTTTTAATGTTAGAATTTTATTTTTTTATACAGCAGGTTCTTATTAGTTATCCATTTTATACATATTAGTGTATACATGTCACTCCCAATCTCCCAGTTCATCCCACCCCCCCTCGCCACTTCCCCCCTTGGTGTCCATACGTTTGTTCTCTACATCTGTGTCTCTATTTCTGCCCTGCAAACCAGTTCATCTGTACCATTTTCTAGGTCCCACATATATGTGTTAATATACGATATTCGTTTTTCTCTTTCTGACTTACTTCACTCTGTATGACAGTCTCTAGATCCATCCACATCTCTACAAATGACCCAATTTCGTTCCTTTTTATGGCTGAGTAATATTCCATTGTATATATGTACCACATCTTCTTTACCCATTCACCTGTCAATGGGCATTTAGGTTGCTTCCATGACCTGGCTATTGTAAATAGTGCTGCAATGAACATTGGGGTGCATGTGTCTTTTTGAATTATGGTTTTCTCTGGGTATATGCCCAGTAGTGGGATTGCTGGGTCATATGGTAATTCTATTTTTAGTTTTTTAAGGAACCTCCATACTGCTCTCCATAGTGGTTGTATCAATTTACATTCCCACCAACAGTACAAGAGGGTTCCCTTTTCTCCACACCCTCTGCAGCATTTGTTGTTTGTAGATTTTCTGATGATGCCCATTCTAACTGGTATGAGGTGATACCTCACTGTAGTTTTCATTTGCATTTCTCTAATAATTAGTGATGGTGAGCATCCTTTCATGTGCATCTTGGCCATCTGTATGTCTTCTTTGGAGAAGTGTCTATTCAGGTCTTCTGCCCATTTTTTAATTGGGTTGTTTGTTTTTTTAATCTTGAGCTGCATGAGCTGTTTATATATTTTGGAGAATAATCCTTTGTCTGTTGATTCATTTGCAAATATTTTCTCCCATTCTGAGGGTTGTCTTTTCGTCTCATTTATGGTTTCCTTTGCTGTGCAAAAGCTTTTAAGTTTCATTAGGTCCCATTTGTTCTTGTTTTTATTTTCATTACTCTAGGAGGTGGATCAAAAAAGATCTTGCTGTGATTTATGTCAAAGAGTGTTCTTCTTATGTTTTCCTCTAAGAGTTTTATAGTGTCTGGCCTTACATTTAGGTCTCAAATCCATTTTGAGTTTATTTTTGTGTTTGGAGTTAGGGAGTGTTCTAATTTCATTGTTTTACATGTAGCTGTCCAGTTTTCCCAGCACCACTTATTGAAGAGACTGTCTTTTCTGCATTATATATCCTTGCCTCCTTTGTCATAAATTAGTTGACCATAGGTGCATGGGTTTATCTCTGGGCTTTCTATCCTGTTCCACTGATCTGTATTTCTGTTTTTGTGCCAGTACCATACTGTCTTGATTACTGTAGCTTTGTAGTATACTCTGAAGTCAGGGAGTCTGATTCCTCCAGCTCTGTTGTTTTCCCTCAAGACTGTTTTGGCTATTTGGGGTCTTTTGTGACTCCATACAAATTTTAAGACTTTTGGTTCTAGTTCTGTAAAAAATGTCATTGGTAATTTGATAGGGATTGCATTGAATCTGTAGATTGCTTTGGGTAGTACAGTCATTTTCACAATATTGATTCTTCCAATCCAAGAACATGGTATTTCTCTCCATCTGTTTGTATCATCTTTAATTTCTTTCATCAGTGTCTTATAGTTTCTTGCATACAGGTCTTTTGTCTCCCTAGGTAGGTTTATTCCTAGGTATTTTATTCTTGTTGTTGCAGTGGTAAATGGGAGTGTTTCCTTAATTTCTCTTTCAGATTTTTCATCATTAGTGTATAGGAATGCAACAGATTTCTGTGCATTAATTTTGTACCCTGCAACTTTACCAAATTCATTGATTAGCTCTAGTGGTTTTCTGGTGGCATCTTTAGGATTCTCTATGTATATCATGTCATCTGCAAACAGTGACAGTTTTATTTCTTCTTTTCCAATTTGTATTCCTTTTTTTCCTTCTCTGATGGCCGTGGCTAGGACTTCCAAAACTATGTTGAATAATACTGGCGAGAGTGGACTTCCTTGTCTTGTTCCTGAGCTTAGAGGAAATGCTTTCAGTTTTTTACCATTGAGAATGATGTTTGCTGTGGGTTTGTCCTCTATGGCCTTTATTATGTTGAGATAGGTTCCCTCTATGCCCACTTTCTGGAGAGTTTTTAACATAAATGGGTGTTGAATTTTCTCAAAAGCTTTTTCGGCATCTACTGAGATTATCACATGGTTTTTCTTCTTCCATTTGTTAATATGGTGTATCACACTGATTGATTTGCGTATATTGAAGAATCCTTGCATCCCTGGGATAAATCCCACTTGATCGTGGTGTATGATCTTTTTCATGGGTTGTTGGATTCTGTTTGCTAGTATTTTGTTGAGGATTTTTACATCTATAATCATCAGTGATATTGGTCTGTAATTTTCTTTTTTTGTAGTATCTTTGTCTGGTTTTGGTATCAGGGTGATGTTGGCCTCACAGAATGAGTTTGGGAGTGTTCCTTCCTCTGCAATTTTTTGGAAGACTTTGAGACGGATGGGTATTAGCTCTTCTCTAAATGTTTGATAGAACTCACCTGTGAAGCCATCTGGTCCTGGACTTCTGTTTGTTGGAAGATTTTTAATCATAGTTTCAATTTCATTACTTGTGATTGGTCTGTTCATATTTTCTATTTCTTCCTGGTTCAGTCTTGGAAGGTTATACCTTTCTCAGAATTTGTCCATTTCTTCTTGGTTGTCTATTTTATTGGCATAGAGTTTCTTGTAGTAGGATGCTTTGCATTTCTGCTGTAACTTTTTCTTTTTCATTTCTAATTGTATTGATTTGAGTCCTCTCCCTCTTTTTCTTGATGCGTCTGGCTAATGGTTTATCAATTTTGTTTATCTTCTCAAAGAACCAGCTTTTAGTTTTATTCCTCTTTGCTACTGTTTTCTTTGTTTCTATTTCATTTATTTCTGCTCTGACCTTTATGATTTCTTTCCTTCTGCTAACTTTGGGTTTTGTTTGTTCTTCTTTCTCTAGTCCCTTTAGGTGTAAGGTTAAATTGTTTGAGATTTTTCTTGTTTTTTCAAGTAGGCTTGTATTGCTATAAACTTCCCGCTTAGATCTGCTTTTGCTGTATCCTATAGGTTTTGGATCATTGTGTTTTCATTGTAATTTGTCTCTAGGTATTTTTTGATTTCCTCTTTGATTTCTTCACTGATCTCTTGGTTATTTAGTAACAATGTTTAGCCTCCATGTGTTTGTGTGTATTTTTACATTTTTTCCCCTGTAATCGATTTCTAATATCATAACATTGTGGTCAGAAAAGATGCTTGATATGATTTCAATTTTCTTAAATTTACTGAGGCATGATTTGTGACCCAAGATGTGATCTATCCTGGAGAATGTTCCATGCGCACTTGAGAAGAAAGTGTAATCTGCTGTTTTTGGACGGAATGTCCTATAAATATCAATTAAATCTATCTGGTCTATTGTGTCATTTAAAGCTTGTGTTTCCTTATTAATTTTCTGTCTGGATGATCTGCCCATCGGTGTGAGGTATTAAAGTCTCCCACTATTATTGTGTTCCTGTCGATTTCCCCTTTTATAGCTGTTAGCAGTTGCCTATGTATTAAGGTGCTCCTATGTTGGGTACATATATATTTATAATTGTTATATCTTCCTCTTGGATTGATCCCTTGATCATTATGTAGTGTCCTTCCTTGTCTCTTGTATCATTCTTTAAAGTCTAGTTTATCTGATATGAGTATTGCTACTCCAGCTTTCTTTTGACTTCCATTTGCATGGAATATCTTTTTCCATCCCCTCACTTTCAGTCTGTATGTGTCCTTAGGTCTGAAGTGGGTCTCTTGTAGACAGCATATATATGGGTCTTGTTTTTGTATCCATTCAGTGAGCCTGTGTCTTTTGGTTGGAGCATTTAATCCATTCATGTTTAAGGTAATTATCGATATGTATGTTCCTATTACCATTTTCTTAATTGTTATGTGTTTGTTTTTGTAGGTCCTTTTCTTCTCTTGTGTTTCCCACTTAGAGAAGTTCCTTTAGCATTTGCTGTAGAGCTGGTTTGGTGGTGCTGAATTCTCTTAGCTTTTGCTTGTCTGTAAAGCTTTTGATTTCTCTGTCGAATCTGAATGATATCCCTGCTGGGTAGAGTAATCTTGGTTGTAGGTTCTTCCCTTTCATCACTTTAAATATGTCATGCCCTCCTTTCTGGCTTGTAGAGTTTCTGCTGAGAAATCAGCTGTTAACCTTATGGGAATTCCCTTGTATGTTATTTGTCGTTTTTCCCTTACTGCTTTCAATAATTTTTCTTTGTCTTTAATTTTTCCCAATTTGATTACTAAGTGTCTCGGTGTGTTTCTCCTTGGGTTCCTCCTGCCTGGGACTCTCTGCACTTCCTGGACTTGGGTGGCTATTTCCTTTCCCATGTTAGGGAAGTTTTTGACTATAATTTCTTCAAATATTTTCTTGGGTCCTCTCTCTCTCTTCTCTCCTTCTGGGACCCCTATAATGCGAATGTTGTTGCATTTAATTTTGTCCCAGAGGTCTCTTAGTCTGTCTTCATTTCTTTCAATCCTTTTTTCTTTATTCTGTTCCGCAGCAGTGAATTCCACCATTCTGTCTTCCAGGTCACTTATCCATTCTTCTACCTCAGTTATTCTGCTATTGATTCCTTCTAGTATAGTTTTCATTTCAGTTATTGTATTGTTCATCTCTGTTTGTTCTAAATTTTTCTAGGTCTTTGTTAAAACATTTCTTGCATCTTCTCCATCTTTGCCTCCATTCTTTTTCTGAGGTCCTGGATCATCTTCACTATCATTATTCTGAATTCTTTTTCTGGAAGGTTTCCTATCTCCACACCTCATTTAGTTGTTTTTCTGGGGTTTTATCTGGTTCCTTATCATCTGGTACATAGCCCTCTGCCTTTTCATCTTGCTTTCTGTGAATGTGCTTTTTGTTCCACAGGCTGCAGGACTGTAGTTCTTCTTGCTTCTGCTGTCTGCCCTCTGGTGGATAAGGCTATCTAAGAGGCTTGTGCAAGTTTCCTGATGGGAGGGACTGGTGGTGGGTAGAGCTGGCTGTTGCTCTGGTGGGCAGAGCTCAGTAAAACTTTAATCTGCTTGTCTGTTGATGGGTGGGGCTGGGTTTCCTCCCTGTTGGTTGTTTGGCCTGAGGCAACCCAGCCCTGGAGCCTACCCAGCTCTTTGGTGGGGCTAATGTCGGACTCTGGGAGGGCTCATGCCAAGGAGTACTTCCCAGAACTTCTGCTGCCAATGTCCTTGTCCTCAGGGTGAGCCACAGCCACCCCCTGCCTCTGCAGGAGACCCTCCAACACTAGCAGGTAGGTCTGTTCAGACTCCTATGGGGTCACTGCTCCTTCCCCTGGGTCCCGATGTGCACACTACTTTGTGTGTGCCCTCCAAGAGTGGAGTCTCTGTTTCCCCCAGACGTGTCGAAGTCCTGCAATCAAATCCTGCTAGCCTTCAAAGTCTGATTCTCTAGGAATTCTTCCTCCCGTTTTCAGACCCCCAGGTTGGGAAGCCTGCCGTGGGGCTCAGAACCTTCACTCCAGTGGGTGGACTTCTGTGGTATAAGTGTTCTCCAGTTTGTGAGTCACTCACCCAGCAGTTACGGGAATTGATTTTACTGCGATTGTGCCCTTCCTACAGTCTCATTGTGGCTTCTCCTTTGTCTTTGGATGTGGGGTGTCTTTTTTGCTGAGTTCCAGTGTCTTCCTGTCAATGACTGTTCAGCACTTAGTTGTGATTCCGGTGCTCTCGCAAGAGGGAGTGAGTGCATGTCCTTCTTCTCCACCATCTTGAACCAATCACCACCCACTTCTTTCCCAGTTTAGTTTTTACTTTCTTTATAGTTTTCCACACTCTACATTTTTTAATGAACGAGTAATATTTTCACAAATCCTAAGCCACTGGGAGGGAAAAACAAATCACCATATTGGAATTATATTAAGAGACGTTTAATAACATATACAAATGCCTAAATATGTAATCTTTTCTTTGGTTGGCTCTCTCTCACAATGAGAATGTGTACGGATACAATCAAGTGAGGTGGCCTTTCCTAGGTCTCTCAAAGGGGATGTACTTGACTCATGCAATCTAGTCATGATTTCTAAAAGCCTGCCACTTTTATTATAACCACCATCTCTAAGATCTTCCTGCTCATGAAAAATTAGTTGAACAAAACAGAAATTCAAGCAGTCTGAAGACTATTCATGTAGTTTTTTAAAAAAATGTGTAAGACTTTACTCAGCAATGGTTCTAGTACACTTTCAAAGATATATAAAACTATATCATTTAGCAGTATTAATAATTTTATGAGAAGCTGGTTTATTTTGTTGATATGCACTTTAATCTCTTAAGATGGTTTTGTGATAGAAATAGTTACTTTCACATTCTATCATCTACAATAAAAATCATTTTGGTCCCTGGGAACCAGGATTACATAAAACGAGCTTCTTCGTATGATTTTAATAAACAGTTTTAGGTGTAATGTTAAAATTCACATTTTAAAATGTATCCATATTCTTCTCCTTTTAAAGTTAGTATTCTCTGAGTATTAATGAAAATAAGTAAAGTTACTTATGTATAGATATATGCAATAATTCATGAGGTTAGAGAAATACAGAGTAATAGGTTAAGATGATACATACAAAGGTTAGGATACTATACATAAGATTGCGAATGCTATAATATATGTAATTAAAAAAATAGGCTATTGATGCTCAGACCATGCACCCTCGAGTATCAGTATGTATGACATGGCCTACTGCTTTAAGTTGTCAAATTTCTATGTAAGAATACCACATCAGAATCTGTGTTTTAAGATGGATCCATAAGACTCAAGCATCACCCAACTGTGGATAGGTAGAGAAGTTTAAGAAGCTGTCCTTCCCAATGGGTCCAGGATTCTTTTGGTAATGGTGATGATAATTCTTTTGGTAATGGTGTCTAAGGACACAAACGAATAGGTATCCCATTAGCAAAGTCTACCACATCATACGGGGCTTGAATACAGCTTCCTAAAGCTTGTTCTCTTAAAAAAGAAAAGTTCAACATGGAAAACTTGCCATATATTAAAATAGAAAAATTAAGAATGGAAAAAGGACTTCCTTTTGAACGCTGGCCCCTAAGAACTTTCAAACGTATAAATTCTGTAATCTTGCCCTTTGCTATTTTCTGGGCACACGTTTAACAAAATTATAGAAGAGAAAAACTAAAATCTCTGGTCTTAAAAATAAAATATAAAACCAACCACCACTTCAAATTGACCCCATTATGTTGACTTTCCTAAAGAACAGTTTTCCAGTTTCTATTTTAGCAGCAAAAGAGCCTACTACTGCTTTGAGTGCAAAGCCCATTTTTATAACTAAAAGTTAGTTATACAATGAGAGTTTATTTCCTATTACTGAGAAGATAAGGAACCTACTAGCCCCACATCACCTTTGGTCACTAAGTCCCATCGTCCGTAGCAAACAGACTTACAAGAACTACCTCCTAACTACTCATATTCCACGCTCCAAGCAGTTTAAGGATTATCTTTTATACCTGCTTAAGTTTTTTTTAAGGATTAAACAAACAAAAAGCTCATCAAATTAATAGGCAAATAAAACACTGCTTTCAAAGGGGCCATAGAATAGTCAGGCTTATTGGAATACTGATACATGTTCTAATGCTTTGATTTCGGTATTAATTACATGTGTTCCATTTGTGAAAATTTATCAAGTGATATATTTATTATCTGTGTACCTTTCTGTATGTCTATTTCAATAAGAAGCTTACTTTAGAAAAACCATGTTATGCTTATAATCAATATTATGCTTATAATCAAAACAATCTCCTCAATGATTTCAAATGCTAAGATAAAAGAGGAGAAGAAAGGCAAGAAAAACAATCTGAACCTAAAACTGCAATTGGAGAAAGGAGAGAAACATGAATCACATTTCCTCAGAACAATACATACTAGATTTCATTATGGGGACCAACAGTCCATTTAAGCTCACTTCTCTCGAGCTTATTTCTACATTATGAGATACATCACATGATTAAAATCCTCATGCAGCAATATGAGACCAAGGGCTTGAAGAAATGGAAACAGGTCATATAAACCCTCAAGTTAAAAGGCAGGGAAAAGGCTTCCCTGGTGGCGCGGTGGTTGAGAGTCCGCCTGCCGATGCAGGGGACACGGGTTCGTGCCCTGGTCCGGGAAGATTCCACATGCCGCGGAGCGGCTGGGTCCGTGAGCTATGGCCACTGAGCCTGCACGTCCGGAGCCTGGGCTCCGCAACGGGAGAGGCCCGAGTACCGCAAAAAAAAAAAAAAAGGCAGGGAAAGACGTATTTTACTGGCTAAAGCAGAACCTTTACCCAACCTGTCAAAACATCACAAAACTTTGAGCATTGCTGGAGGCAGAATTCCAAAAATGTCCCACCCCAATCTCTAGAACCTGTGAATACTGTGACATATGGCACATTTAAACCTTCAGACAGGGAGACTATCCCTGCAAGGAGGCAGTGATCTGGGCACATGAGCCCTTAAAAGCAGGGAGTTTCTCTGGCTAAAAACAGTAGTCAAAGATTTTCAGAGCATTAGAAGGATGCAGGGTGCTGTTACTGGTTTGAAGATGGAGGGGCTCTGTGAGAAGGCAGGCCTCGAGAAGCAGAGTGGCCCCAGCCAACATGGCATAGGGACCTCAGTCCTACAAATGCAAGGACCTGAACCTGATCAACAGACGAATGAACTTGCAAGTGGGTTTTCCTCTAGAATCTCCAACTATATTATGAGCCACCCAAATGCCGGCCCACGTTAACCATATTTTTTCTTATCTTTTATAGCAAGCTCTGGAAATTCAATAAGCACAGGCATAAATGGTGATAAAGGAAAAATTACACAACGTATTCATTCATTCAAGAGGTATCTATCAAGTTCCTATTATACACTGGGCACTGTGCCAGGTGCAAGGAATATAACAATGAATAAAATAAAACAATCATATCTTTTGAGGTTCTCAGACTGGTGAAAGAGACTGACATAATAAACTATAATGAGGAAGGTACAAAGATAGGGAGATGCACAGGATACTGTGGAAATCAAGACGATTCTTTGTGTAGAGGACACAGAAATCCAAAAGGCTACAAGGAGGCCGTGATACCTGAGCTGAGACTCAAGGAATAAGCTGAAGTTTGCCTGGTCAAAGGTGGGGTGAGAGAGGGGGCTGAGGGGACAGCATTCAGGGCTAAAGGGACTTGCAAAATAAAGGCAAGGAGGTAAAAACAACACAGTGTGTTGGGGAGAAGGGAGCAAAGGAGTGGAACTACTGGCAATTCAGTACTCTGAGAGTGCCAAATGAAACCCAGGAAGAGATTACACAGCAGAGGAAAACAAGGCTCAGATTATGATCTCCAAATGCCTCAATAAGAGCCACTGTAAGCAGAGACACATGGTGAGATTCATGTTTTGGAAGCTATGTGGAAGATGGATTTGACCAAGAATTGGGCAGAAAATTCAGTAAGGATGATGAAAGATTTTAGAAATATTTAGAGAAGTAAAACCCTCAGGATTTCACAACTGACTAACTGGATATGGCAGGGGAAGGGTCAGGAAGGAAGAGGTAGACTCAAGATGAGTCTCAGGTTTCTAGCTGAGGTGACTCAGTGGATGATGGTGACACCAAGACACAGAAAATACTGGCTGAAACACTGACTAGGTTACAGAAGAATAAGAGAACAGGCTGGAAAGGTGTTTAGTGACATCTAGAGGGAGGTGAAGAGCTTTTAACGCTAGGCTCAACTGGGTCAGCTTTGGAGAGCCGAATAAAGTTTCGAAGACTAAAAAGTAATCCCCAAGGTATTCACTGAAAAAATTCTTAGTCATTATAATAGCCCAGACAGTAGGTGGAGTCCACATTCAGGCTGAGGCAGTAGAAAAACAGGGGATGTATATGAAATATTTCCATGTAGAAACAGTTGTATTATTTTTGTATATGGTGTGAGGAAACATTCCGATCTCATTCTTTTACATGTAGTTGTACAGTTTTCCCAGCACCACTTACTGAAGGGACTGTCTTTTCTCCAGAGTATAATCTTGCCTCCTCTGTCATAGATTAATTGACCATAAGTGTGTGGATTCATTTCTGGGTTCTCTATTCTGTTCCATTGATCTACATGTTTTTGGTGCCAGTAACATGCTGTTTTGATTACTGTAGCTTTGCAGTATAGTTTGATGTCAGGAAGCATGATACCAATACCTCCAGCTTTGCTGTTTTTGTCATAGATATTTTATAGGGATTGCATTAAATCCGCAGATTGCTTTGGGTAGTGTAGATATTAATTCTTCCAATCCAAGGATATCTTTCCATTTCTTTGTATCATCTATAATTTCCTTCAATGTTTTATAGTTTTCAGAATATAGGTCTTTCACCTGCTTGGTTAAGTTTATCCCTAGGTATTTTATTCTTTTTTTAATGCAATCTTAAATGGGATTGTTTTGTTTCCTCTGATAGTTCATTATTAGTGTATATAAAAAGCAACAGATTTCTGTATATTAGTTTCGTATCCTGCAACTTTACCTAATTTATTAGTTCTAATAGCTTTTTGGTGGCAACTTTACGGGTTTTTTACATATAGTATGTCACCTGCAAAGAGTGACAATTTTCACTCTTCCCTTCCAATTTGGATGCCTTTTATTTCTTTTTCTTGTCTGATTGCTGTGGCTATGAATTCCAATATTACATTAAACATAAGTGGTAAGAATAGGCATCCTTGCCTTATTCCTGATTTTAGAGGGAAAATTTTCAGCACTGAAAATGTGAATGACGTTAGCTGTGGTTTTGTCATAACTGGCCTTTATTATGTTGAGTTATGCTCCCTCAATACCAAATTCAATGAGAGTTTTTAATCTTAAATGGATGTTGAATTTTGTCAAATGCTTTTCTGCATCTATCAAGATGATCATGTGATTTTATCCTTTGTTTTGTTAATGTGGTGTATCACATTGATTGATTTGTGAATACTGAACCATCCTTCCAACTGTGGAATAAATCCCACTAGATCATGGTGTATGATCCTTTTTCTATATTGTTGAATTCTGTTTGCTAACATTTTGAGGATTTTTGCATCTATATTCAGAGATATTGGCCTATAAATTTCTTTTTCATAGTGTCTTTGTCTGGTTTTGGTATCATGGTATGGTGGCCTCATAGGATTAATCTGCGAGTGTTCCAGCCTCTTCAATTTTTTGGTAGTTTGAGAAGGACAGATATTAGCTCTTCTTCATATGTTTGGTAGAATTCCCTTGTGAAGCTATCCAATCCTGGACTTCTGTTTGCTGGGAGGTTTTTTGAACTACAAATTCATTAATACTGCTAGTAATCAGTCTGTTCAGACTGTCTATTTCTTCCTGGTTCAATCTTGTAAGGTTGTATGTGTCTGGAAATTTGTCCATTTCTTCTAGGTCGTCCAATTTGTTGCCATATAACTGCTTATAGTATTCTCTTAAGATTTTTTGTATCTCTGTGGTATCAGTTGTTATTTCTCTTTCACTTTTATTTTGTTTATAGATAGGCAAAGCAAGGTCTGAGTAACATTTTTTAAAAGGAAGTCAGGAAAAGATGAAAAAAATGTGTTCAGTTATGCATTTATTCCAAAACTACAAATGCTTGCTATATACAGGTCAGATATGGTGCTAGATAATGCCATGTCAACTCTGGCTTGAAGGATTACTGTATTTGAGGTTCTGGTGGGATGAATCAGACCCAAAGCTCAGATCAGAGGCTGGAATGGGGAGATACAGATGAAGTCATTTGTTTAGGAATGACAGCTGACAAAGAGTAGATAAGGTGAAAAGGAAGAAAAAGCCAAAGATGAAACCCTGGGGAACATCTACACTTATGCAGTTAAGAAGGAAGGAGAGGAAACAGCATAAAACCTTATACATAAATTCACTCAAAATGCTCAGCTACACCTGATTCAGCATGATGTAAGTTCAAAGTTCTGAAAGATACACTCTCCAGTCTCAAGGATTCTACATAATACAATACGAATTTATGTGTACAATAACTACAATACTAGATGGATGGAGCTTATGGGTACTATAGGGAAGTTGCCAAAAATGCTATGAAAGTTGGGGTACTATTCTAAATTGGGTAAATTAGGGAAGATTTCATCAAGGAGAATACATCTTAGTTGACCTTTCAAAGAGGGAAAGGAACAAAGAAAAGAAAGAATAATAAGGATTGGCAAAGATTTGGGAAAACTCACACATTGCTGGTGAGAATGTAAAATGGTTCAGCCACTCTGGAAAACAATTTGGCAAATATTCAAAAAGTTAAACATAGGATTATCACATGATCCAACAATTCCACTCCTAGGAATATACCCCAAAGAAATGAAAGTTAAGTACTCAAACACATGTACATGCATTTTCATAGCTACATTATTCACAACAGCCAAAAGGTGGAAACAATGCAAATGTCCATCAATGGAAGAATGGATAAACAAGTTATGGCACATACATACAACAGATTACTATTTAGCCATAAAAAGAAATGGAGTACCCTGAAAACACTGTTAAGAGAAATAAGCCATATGTAAAAGTTATCATATTGTATGATTCCATTTACATGAAACACCCAGAATAGGTAAATGCATATAGATAGAATGTGGATTAATGGGGAGGGGACAGCTGGGGAGCCCGGGGGTTTGCTACTGCTAATGAGTATGGGTTTCCTTTGGGGGTGATGAAAATGTTTTGGAACTAGGTAGAGGTGGTGACTGCCCAATACTGTGAAAGTACTAAATGCCACTGAATTGTTCACTTTTAAACGGTTAATTTTATGTTATGTAAATTTTACCTCAATTTTAAAAATTACCTTTAAAAGAAAGAAGCTAATATGGTTTCCTGTGACAGGAGGAGGGGGCAAACAGGCTGGAGGGCAAGAGTATAAGCAAGACCTCTCTACACTCCTACACGGTTTGACCTTTGAATCCTGTAATATGCTCACAAAGTAGTCAAAAACAACTCCACATTCACTTTATTAAATCTAAGGTTTGAAAAATAACCTTTGTCACAACATGAAGAGTATTTCTTTGCATAAACTTCTTCAGATACCACAGATCTTCATAATACCTTTAAAAAAAGATGGTTTTGAGTTCTTCTTAACAACAGGTTCTGATATCCTCACCCGATCGATTCACATTCCTGGGCTGAGCCACCAGAGCCAGGGGTAGCAGAACAGGCCAAAGCTCACTGCCTGCAGCCTAACCACCCAGGACCCCATCATTAGAACTGCACTGTAAGAAAGCTTACATGTGACAAAGAAATCAACACAAATTAAATGACCCAGGAAAATCAAAGATGATTTTCTAATTCATTTTGACTTTGATTTTGAGGCTTCTAAGCAATCTGTCAGAAAATTCTGTAGTATCATCTTTCTTCCGGATTTTCTTTTTTAAGATTTTTGAGTTTCATAAAAGATTTTTTATGTACAATAAATACTTAATAGTTTTCAAGAGCCTTCAGTAGACATGCTCTGATATATCTGAAAATTTTAGCACAGCAAGATATCCCTATACCCTATGTCACGTTAGCAAAAGTTACATTTCAGAAGAAAAATAGAGAAACTTCAAGAACTTTGTGATCTTCTCTGTCAAAGTCTATAGGCTACATTCAATTTTTATCAAGTACAAGGTTTAAAGTAAGACTGCTTAGGGCTTCCCTGGTGGCGCAGTGGTTGAGAGTCCACCTGCCGATGCAGGGGACATGGGTTCGTGCCCTGGTCCGGGAAGATCCCACATGCCGCGGAGCAGCTGGGCCCGTGAGCCATGGCCGCTGAGCCTGCGCGTCCGGAGCCTGTGCTCCGCAACGGGAGAGGCCACAACAGTGAGAGGCCCGCGTACCACAAAAAAAAGTAAGACTGCTTAGCCTTAGCTGATATTTTTAAGCCACACTGTTCTTTCAGTACCAAGGTACTAATTTTTCTAATTCCTGAGATCAAAATTATTTTAAACATATTTTGTCAAGTTCAATACTATATATAAAGTTTGGTCTTATTCTATAAGCAGCAAAAGATATATGAAAGGTCTTATTTCCTCTCTTAACAAAGATAAGTAGTTGAAGAAATTCTGTACCTCAAGAAGGACTTACTCTGGGATAGTTGTAATTATTATTTAAACAGAAATTGCTTAAAATATGTAAAATATTTGACAAAAATCTACAAAGACCATAGACTGGCACCACAGATTCGGTTAGATTTCTGATGACTTATTTGTAAAGAACAAAAATTAGTCAAAAGGCTTCCTCTATCTTTAGGGTGTTATTCATACACCAACTGAGACCCCCCCCCAAAAAAAATATCAATATTAAACAAGGCCAGTTTGGGACTTCCCTGGTGGTCCAGTGGTTAAGACTGCATGCTCCCAAGCAGGGGGCATAGTGTCGATCCCCTGTTGGGGAGCTAAGATCCCTCATGCCGCACCTCATGGCCAAAAAAAAAAAAAAAAAAAACCAGAAAAGCAAGGCCAGTTTTTTTAAAGAAGAAACTCTGACACTGAATGCTTAGCAGCAACCTACAGGAACATGAGTTCTTATTCTGTGTACCAAAAATACCTATTTTTGATTTTACTTGTAGCTTTCTCTATAGAGTCCAAGGTACTGCCTGTAAAGTAAGAAGGTGGGATAGGAGCAAACTTCCAACTGCAAAGGAGGGCATAGGTGTCTGGAGCTAGAACGCCTAACTCTTCCAGTGTACACGTGCAACTATGAGGGCTGAGGAGGGAGAGAGGGGAAACTGTGTATGAAGCAGAACCTTCTGGCGCTTCTTAAGCCCACACCTCAGAACAGAACTGGGTGGCAGGGAAAATGAACCTGGGGTAACTGCCACAAAAGGCAGAAGAGTTGTGGCTCTGCCACATCACACCCTCCACCACTTCTGAGCGAGGCTGAGGTGGGATTCATTTCCTCACTTTCTCAGGAAACGCTGGTGCAGAGTTGAGCCGTCATCTCTTTAAACGTTCAAACTTTCAGAAAAGTAAATGAAAAGAAAAAAGGACTTGTAAGAACGGGACATATCTAGACAAATGGAGGAAATCAGATTTTCAATATAAAGAAACAGTAACAAAAACGAACTCCTTGAACGGAACATCTCAAACGTATTCTCATGTGCCACATTTCTATATATTTCCTTCAGTGATTACAGTTCTACGGCAGAAAGGCTCAGTTGGCAATACACAGACCAAGGACATGCAGACCATCACCAGATACCTTGGGAGTAGGTAATAGATCCTCACTCATCACCACAGCATATGATAGAAACTCAGTAGGGATGAAAACATTAAGGTGATCAAACAGTACACATATGTATCATCCAAGTAGTGAAAACCTATCAAGGCCAAGAAGCCAGAAAACACAATCTTGAAGAGAGGATAAAAGAAACCTCGCAAATGTAAGCCAGCTTGCTTAGGCCACACCAGCCAGTAGGTATAGATGAAATCACACTGACATGAACCAATACCTTCAACTAGCCAGCTAAGCCCCCAGATGCTCTTCCAGACGCTCAACTCCCTGGAAAGGCCCTACACCAGAATTCCCAGGTGCACCAATCCTGAGTCCTCCAAGCATCACAGCTTAGCAGACCGCATCAAGTGAGACTCACACCTACCCTGTGGGAAAGGCTGGGGCTTCCCACAGCTAGACTACTTGTACCCTCAGGAAGAACATTAAAACAGCTCAGTAAGATAGCTCATCTAGTTTATACACACCAAATTTTTTAATTTTTTTAAAACACACCACACCCTGCGTACTATTCCCCATGAGGACCCACCGCCTCTGACTTACTCTGACAGTTTTTAATGAACAATGTGTCATGCACACCTCCCACCTATGCTCACACACGCCCCCTCATAATTAGCCCCGTGGACCAGCCTCCTAGGGCCGCTTCCAGACAGGCCCACAGATGAAGTGCTCCTGTGGCATCTTGGGCCCACACTTAATTCTCTCTGCCAATTGCCATCTGTATCCAAATCTCATTTCTATCCCAGCTGAAATCCCAGCCACAAAAAGAATCATCCTGTCTAGTGACTTGACTAAATTTGATTGCCAATATCAATTCATTCCAGAGTATCATCAACAGAAATATCCCTTCTCTGTTGAGGTTTATACTAAACCATAACTGATGGTACCCAATGCAATGGCAGGAGGATATGATCGGTCAGTAAAGTCATCAACGAGCCAAGAAACCTCAAAAGCAAAAGAATATTATTTATTGGGGAAAGGGTGAGGAGGGAAGAAGGAGAGACTATAAACAACAGGCTGGAAGAAAAGGACAACCAAGGTAAGTTATGAGGTCAAGAAACATGTAATGCCTTCTGTGTATTTTATTTTAGCTGAGGAAGAAGAAACACATCAGGGGTTCATTTGATCTGATAAATTCATGAACCTAATAGCAGCTATGATTTATTAAGCAAGACACTGTGCTAAACGCTTTACAGACGTTATCTCTTCTAATCCTTACAAAAACCTTGTGAAGAGATATTAACTTTTCATTTTATAAATGAGCAACTGAAACAGACAGGTTCTGTAACTTGCCCAAGGTCACACAGCTTATAAATGGCAGAGCCAGGATTTGTACCCAGCTCTAAGACTCAAGACACCATCATGTTATAATGCCAATACACCACAGCCAATGGCTTAAAAGCACATCTTCTATGTACGTATTTAAAAACGAGATATATCTGTACTTGCCAATACAAAATGATATCTAAGATACATTGTTAAGTGAAAAAAGAACTATGCTGAGGCCAGTCTCCAAAGTATGTAACAGTAGGCTACCATCTGTATAAAGCTAAAGGATATACGTATATGGTTGCATTACACATATCACTGAAAGAATACTCAAAACAGCGAACAGCAATGACCTCAAGTATAAAGGACCAGGGGAATGAGGATCAGGAAAGTAGATCCCTTTCATACATATACTTTGGTATGATACAACTTTTTAACCCACTCATGTATTTTTTCATAGAGAATAAGTGCTACATAATAAAATATAACTGTAGACTAAAATCCTGTCATGAAAGGATACCTTAAGCCTCCCCGCTTACCAAAGCTAAATAAAATAAAGAGGCTTAAGAACCACAAAGCCACATCTATTTTAATAAAGCATCTTTTCTAGATGTTTCCACAAGGAAAGGGTACCTATTAACACTGCTCACATCCTAAATGTGGACCACACATGTTGCCACCCATAGAAAGAAATGCTGGTGAACATGGGAGGAGAGACTGCAGGTAGGAAACCTTGGTGAGGAAGGGAAGAACAACGGCCACTCAAAAACAGTAAGCCGAGAGAGACAGGAATAGGCAGAGGCAAGCCCACTCCTGACGAGCCCTGGGAAGCACAGCCAGAGAACGAAGCCAAGCCATAGAAATGGGCAAAGAAGACAAAGGCACATAAGCATCTTAAGCAAGGTAAGGGAAAGGCATTCTCACTTCCCAATCAGTCTGGAAAGTGGTAAGATGAAAATAACATCAAAACACGCCGAGACCAATCCCCTTTGTTGTAATTCAAAGAATAATACTCCCATTCAGAATCAATATATGTTTCTTTGCTTGTCTTGAAATATTTACTTTTGGAACTTCTACAATTTTTTATTATTTATAATACAGTTCAAAATTATTGGCAGTGCTTATTAAGCCCTCCCATTTTAAAAGGTTTGGATATCGTTTGCTCGAAGAAAAAGCTAGTCTGGCTAGCTTAAGCAAAAGGGAGACATACTGGAAAACACACCTGAGGAAAAGCTGAACATCCACACTTCGGGATCAGCAAGAACCAGAGAAGCTCTGAGGCTGCAAGACTTGTAGAATTCCACGAAAACAAGTCAAGAGATGACATAGCAGAGAAATGGCTAATGGGGGCCCCTGCTGTGTACCAGGGTCATTCTCAGAAAATGGCACCTTTTGTACACTATTGCATTCATTCATACACGATACTCTCCTAATTTGCATTTACATTGTATTTAATATAAAGTTATTAATAATTCATAATTTATTTAAAACACAAATTTTAAATCACTAATTTTCATTTATAAACTACATGCTTCAAAATTTTTGTACATAATATCATTAAAACTTGAACTTATTAAATTTATTTGATATCAGAGCTGTTATTGGGAGAATGTGACACTAGAATCATAAAACAAAGATTAAACAGCACTAACTAAAAATCGATGGTACAAATGTGTTCATCAACCCATCTTTCAAGGGAGTTTTTGTTCTTACAATGAGCCTGTATTTTAGATACTGCATGCCTTTTTCAAGTAGATGAACAAAATAAGGCCCAAAACAGTAATTTAAGTTTCCTCAAACAGAAAAAACACACCAAAATCTCAAGTCCCCATTATTGCAATCTCAGCCTGAACCACTAAACTACTTTAATACCATATTCCTCCTAAAATCCACTAATATCACATTATGGTAAATAACAATTGCTTTCACAATTTTTTAAAAGTTATAAATGCTTGTTGTTTGAAACTTAGAACTTTCAGGAAAAAAGAAAAATTTCCCATAACACAGAGATAAGCACTTTAAGCAGGCTGGTCTACTCCTTCAACCATACTTGCTGCATATATTATAAAACAGTAATTTCTTATCCATTTCTGACTTAAAATGATATCCCCATTACTTTTTTAATCTATTACACTTTTCAAAAGCAATCTAAGCCCATTACAGAAAATCAGAAATTAGAGAAAAGGAAAAAGAGTCACCAAGACACGGCTGCTATCAATATCCTGGTGCATCACCTCCCAGACCCTTTTCTATTGACCTATATATGGATGACCCTATGTCAGAAACTTCCCACCACATGTGCTCATGTCACACACAATGGGCAGCACAGTGTAGGGACCAAGAGCAGGGACTCTGGAGTCAGCCAGCACTGCATTGAAAACCCAGCTGCACCACTTACTAAGTAGGTGACCTTAAACTCTCTGTACCACAATTTCCTCATCTATAAAATAGGGTTGTCACAAGATTATAAGATACTGCATAGAAAGTCCCTAGCACAGTGCCTGATGCATGAGAAGCACTCAATAAAGACACACTATTACACTGTACAAACCATGCTATAACCTCATTTTTCACCTAGTATATTCTGAACAGCCTTCCATGTCAATTAGATCCACTTCTACAACATCTTTTTAATACCAGCATAGTACAGTAGTTTTCTCATGTGCTACATCAGCCGCTAGAAAAGATGTCAGAAAAATTCAGATCCTCACCATTTTGGTCAGTGTCACCTGCCGCTAACTCTTACACACAGGGCAGAGACTCCAACCAAACCAACTTGTCCCCTAAACGGGGGGAATGGGAGTCAGAGCAGGTTAAGACTCCCAATGTTTCCTCAATAGCTGATTTGGGAGAAGTCACAGGGCAAATGGGGTTTGGCTGTTTGTGGGTTTTTTTTTTTTTAATGTTTTTTATTGTCAATAGTATCTATGATGAAATTCAGTTTATTTGCCCAAGAAAGAGCAAGTTTTAATGCAAAGAACTGTAGTTTTTAAAAACCCTCTTAAGCTGTATTTTCAGATAATAAAATGCTAAACTGTAGATTTTAAATTGCTACAAAGTATCCATCTAAATAGAATCGTACCACAACTTACATTTCACACTTTTGATCCCACAGAGAACAGTAAAATTAGAGATGCAGATAACTGTTGTCTAACTATACTACTGTGATACTAGATTTAAGTAATTTTCAAAGTCCAGGAGTTGGTCAAAAACAACTAGCCAATCATATCAAGTTGACACAAAACAGCAAACGTCTACATTCTCATCTGCCATTTATCCTCATCCGTTGAACTTTTTCGTATCTTAACCACTGTCCTCCCTCAATATGTATGCTTTCCCTCAGATGTTGTTAAACGTAGTTTTTACCCTTGTGCACTGAATCTCTGATAGCTAAGATCCAAGTCCTATTTTTCCACAGCTAAGACCCCAATTCGGAATGTAAAGGAGGTCATCTTGGAATGTGTTGGCTAAACATGAAGGTCTTAATATTTGGTTCTATCTGGCAAGAATCTTGCTATTATCTAGACAATGAATTCCTCACTCCTATTGCTCAGTTTCTTTTACCTGAATCCTTCATCTTTGCGATCCCAAGTGCTAAGCCGAATCCCCAGACTCTAACGTGGCCTGCCTACTTGTAGCCCTACTAGGATTCTGTTTAAGCTGATCTCCTAGGTTCTGAACCCTGTCTGCACTTCACTATTTGTATTTCACTCCTTCCTTCGACTTTCAATTTCTTTCGTCTTGAAATACATCTTTTAGTAGTTCCTTCAGCAAAAGTCTACAAGTGATCAACTTTGTCTTTATCAACAAAGCTTTCATTTCACTTCTACTCTTGAATATTACTTCATATGGATACAGAATGCCAGGCTGATGTTTGTTTCTCCCCCAAAGCATTTAAGATATTATTCTATCATCTTCTGCTACCAACAAAATGTCTTCCAGATATTTAGACAATGACTTTCTTCGGCTTGCTTCTGTCTTGTTTCCAATGTTTCATGTACCATGTGTCTAGGTGTGGATTTGTTTTTATTTATCCTGCTTGGGTTCACTGTGCTTCTTGGACCTAAAAACTCAAGCCTTGCGGTTATGATGGAAAACTGTCAACAATTATATCTTTGGAGAGTAACTCTCCCACTCTATTTCCTCTTTCAGGAAGCTCACAGAAATCGGTAATGGTGAACTTTCTCATACTAAAGTGGGTCTTATCCACTCATTTTCCACCTCTATCTCTCAGTACTGAATTACAAGCAATTTCCTTGGAATTCCTCAAAGATCAATAGTTTTCTCTTCATTTAAATCCACTCAGCTCTTTAACCTGTCCGTTGAGTTTACTTGAGGTTTCTAGAAATTCTATTTGGTTCCTTTCCAAATCCATGTGTTCTTTTTACAACCTGTGGTGTTTTTTCATTGCAGTCTTACCCCTTTTATCTCTAGTAATTTTAACCAAGTGACTTCTGTCCTATGTCCCAGGAGCACCTTTCTCCTATTTACAACATCTGCCAAAGCTCCTCCATAGTGATTCATTTCCTCATGTGGCTGCAATGTTTTATTGCAAGTTCACCCTTAGCATGAGCTGTTTCCTCTATTAGAGTCCCCAGACTCATCTGCTCTGCAGGACAGTTGTACACTTACGTCTGAGGGCTCCACTGGCTCCCATAGTTCTGGACCAGATTTTATGCTAATTTCTTAGCTTGAGGGTTAGTCGCACTGTAAGAAGTGTTAAATTTTAACCTACCACCAGTGTGAGGTACAGCTTTTCTCTTTTCTTATTCCTAATTATGCACAGTCCCAGGAGGATAGCACGTTTCTTTGCACTCCCTCAGACCAGTGGGCAAGGCTTTTCTAGTCTTCTTTTCACAGATGGGACAGCTTCAAGATTTTGTACAGGAGGACACCAACTCCACCTTCCTTCTTTACACAGACCTAAGACCACGTCTCCTGTTTCTTCATGAGACCCTCAGGTCCATGCCCTTGGGGCCTATACTCAGATCTGAAACCACCACAGGCCTTGAGTTCCCAATTACAGCCTCGCTTTGAATTCTCTTTTCACCTGTGGCACCTGGGATTTCCTGGTTTATCAGGCTCAGGAATGCTTTTGCTTTCCCTTGTTCTATTTTGTCCGCAGTGTCGATGCGTCTGCAGCAGGGTGGGAGTGGAAGTCCTAACAGTTCTGGCAGCAGTGTCACTAGGAGGCTCCAGGAGTTGCAGAATAGGAAACTGTGAAATGATCACTTCAGAGAATCGTGATGATTACAATTTTGCCAGATGACAACAGCCCATATTTTTTTTCAGCCTCGAGAACAGTTTTTAAATTGTTTTTAAAATATTCCCAAGGTATTTCAAGATCATTTTGTCACTACACACTTCAAATGCCTTCACAGTTCTTTTCTTGAGAATTTTAACAGTATGAGAAAAACGCCCGTTGACTCCATTTTCTCACTGACCATTCATTCTCTAATCAGCTTCAATCTGCTTTATAGTCCTACAACTCTAGTGAAATTATACTAAAAAGGATCAACATTTACCACCTTATCAACAAACCCAATGGCCTTTCCTTGGTCCTCTTATCAAATTCACTCTCATCAATCCAACGTCTTCCTCCTTCAATTTATCCAGTAAGTCACTGCTACATTAACATGATTACACATCAACTGTTCACACTCCCCCTTCTGGCCTAGTGGCTTATTAATACCTAGTACTACGAGAAAAGACAAAATGAATGAGGCACGATTCCTGTTCACAAAAGTGTAAACAACGATACCACCACCTAACACTTACTAGATACATACTGTGTTCTTGGTAAGGTGCTACATACCTTATCTGTGATCATATGGACTGATCCTCAGAATAGCTATATGAAGTAGGTACAATTATACTTCAGGGATGAGAAATAATGCCTAAAGAAGATTAAGTAGCCCACCCAAGGAAGCACAGCTAGCTTTTGTGAATCAGTTTTATTTTATGCCAAGCCCATCCTCTTAAACATGCTATACTATCTCCACAAGTATTTATACCAAAAGCCCAGATTGCAAAACCCATATACCCAAACATCTTGACAGGTCTCTCTGGATGCCTCAAAGGTACCTCACATTAATACATTCAAAACCAAAATCATGATCTTGCTGCCCAAACTGAGGTGGTCTGACCTCAGTGAATGACTCCCCTAATCAACCAGTCATGCAAGTCAGAAGCCTGGATACCACCCGTGACATATTCTCAATCACCCTCCATATCGAACCTACTGCCAAGTCCTGTCCATCTTTTCCCCTGTCTCTCTCCCTACCCATCCGCCCTCCTCTCTCCACCTCCAACCCTACCACCCTGGCTCAAGCTACTACTTTCTCTCAACAGATGACACAGTTTAACTTGTCTACAGCCATTCTGGCTTCTCCCATCCCCTTCTCGATTTTGCAATCAAAGTGCTCTTTTCTTCTCAAGATAATGCTTTTAAAATGCAAACCTGGGCTTCCCTGGTGGCGCAGTGGTTGAGAATCTGCCTGCTAATGCAGGGGACACAGGTTCGAGCCCTGGTCTGGGAGGATCCCACATGCCGCAGAGCAACTAGGCCCGTGAGCCACAACTACTGAGCCTGCGCGTCTGCAGCCTGTGCTCCGCAACGAGAGGCGGCGACAGTGAGAGGCCCGCGCACCACGATGAAGAGTGGCCCCCGCTTGCCACAACTAGAGAAAGCCCTCGCACAGAAACGAAGACCCAACACAGCAAAAATAAATTAATTAACTCCTACCCCCAACATCTCTTTAAAAAATTTAAAAAAAAATGCAAACCTGACCATTTCACAAATTTCACAACCAAAGCTTTAAGTCAATCTTTATTTCAGGATCTGAAGCAATAGGAATGTAAAGGCTGGCAATAGCCCCATTTTAGTCACAAAGAGAAAGGCAATTTCAGTGAGAGTCAAGAAGGACCCCAACACAGGAACAGAAGCAGAGATGATGACAAAGAGGACAGCACCTGAGAGGTTTCAAATAGTTGGCTCTAGTTATCCCTGAGATGGAGCTGAATCCTACAGCTGCCAAGTTTCAAAGTATTCTTCTTGTTACACTGATACCCCAAGATGCCTCCAATAAAATCTTTTTTTTAAAAAAAGTTATTCAGACTAAGTTTCTAGTTTGCAACCAAGAGAGTCTTAGCAAAGGGGGGGGAAAAAACCCTTAGAAGAGCCAAGAAAAAGGGGACATACCTACACAGCAAAAATAAAACAAATTCCACATAAAGTAAAAATACCTTTGGCCAGAAAATACATAAATATGTTCAATGTTTGTAAACTCATGTATCGCCTCCTTTTAAAGGTGTTACATAAAATGCTGGAGGGTAAGAGCCATGTTTTATGTTCTGCAAATCATCACAGCTTACTGTAGAGCTAAATGCTGAATTAAAAATTAGTAGTAAAAACATGACTGTACGATAACATAAATCATAAAGTTGCATCCTTGGAAACCCACTCCCTCTGGGAACAGTTTATACATGCACTCATGTAAATAAAATGTCTTTTTCTAGTAATACTTTACCACTACTCTATTTCCTGGTTGTGATTTCCATTGTAAGGTATTACAAACTTACCTTGCTCATAGACAAGAATTGTATATATTGCATGAAGGGCTGAAAAGCAGTGTACCATGGAAGGGGAAAAAAAATAGCTATGGAAACTAGAGATTACATCCTATATAAATACTTTTTCTGTTGCCATCTGGTGGTTCATGTATTAAAACAACACTGACACTCATTGTGCAGAAGGGCTCAGTCCACAAAATTAAAACCTCCTATTCTTTTTGCATCACATTTAACACCTAGGGGGAAGGCAAGAAAGAAGACCTTCACTTTGAAAATAGTCCCTCTTTCACAAAACCATAAATACACACACAAAATTAAGGATCACACTAAAGAGAAAAACCCACAGACACCTGTGGATATAATCATCCTTATCTACATATGAATAGGTTATACCTATGTGATATAAGCTATGATATACCTCCTTACCCCAAATCTAACTTCTTCCTTACTAACCTGCTTGGTTTGGTAAAATTCTTAATAAAGGCAACTAACGGCACTCTGAGAAGCCATACTCCTCTTCCAGTTGCCATAGTCATTCTTTAGTTCCCTCCCTGTGCTCTTTTTCTTGGAGAGATCATTCATATTCATAAAAATCAAGCTTACATATTTGAGAGCTTCCAAAACTCTCACAATAAAGAATCATGTCTAGAATACAGAGCAGAGTTCTGAAAGGGAGAAAAGGCAACAAAACATTGCACCAAAGGCTAAATTTATCTATGTAATAATATGGGCCCAAGAGTCCAATTCTCTAAAGTCCACATCTCCAAAGTTAAACACACACATGTGCACACACACACCAAACCCAAAAACACTGCAGAAACTACAGTCTTAGCTCATGTTCAACAAGCTAATCTCCAAAGATCAGTAAATTAATAGATTTACCTGGCTGACATATTTGTTATCAAGAAATTGGATCACTTAATTGACAGCTGCTATCTTCACCAGACATTGTCTGTATATCAACAGAGTGCCAGCTAAGCCTGTTAAAGTGTAGTTATTTTGTTAATTTTGAGGACCTTCTGAATTACTGAAAGTCCCTAATGAAGACAATTAACCAACATAACATTAGGTTGCGTCCAGAAACATCAAGAGAACACCACCTACTAATCTCTTCAATTCCTGACGGTCACTGTCCTGTAAACATAAACATTCTCACATCACTATTTCATATCTTCTAAAATTTCTTACTGCATTAAGTACCTCCTAGATTTCAATTAGCCTTGCCCTTTCCCTTCCAGCCATTTAAATAAATAAGCATCTTGCATTTTAAAGAAATTTATTTCCCCAAACTTCAGGCTTACACTGATAAATTACGGCACTAATTCATTTTACAGAACCTAACATTTTGAGCATGAACCACTTTCAGGCTAGAGTAAATATATCATGTGTAAGATGGCAGCCCCTAAGGAGAAATGTTATACTGCATCTTCGTTGTTTTCGACATTGTAAATATCACGGTAAAGGTAAAATGAAGAGAATCAGGTTCTAAGAACCAAGACATATGGAGTTATCGAATCACCAGACAGAAGACACAGAGAGACTGGTGAAGGGCAGAAAGGATACGACAAAATACAGATCAAAGAATCAGAGCAGAACGATTGTGAAGATCTAGTCTAACCTCCAACTTTTACAGTTGAGAAAAATCAACTGAGAAGCTAACAGACCTGCTTATATTGCAAGTTAGTTTCAGAATAAAATCGAAACCAGGTCTAGTAACACTTATCCCAATGCCTCTTCCATTCACCTCATCCCTGTTTCTAGAAAAGCTTTGTAAACATTCTCATTCCCACAACACCTACAGGAGACCCTGGGGATGGGACGCCTGGAGCCAGGCTAAGGCAGTGAGTCTCTGGCTTTAGAAGCTGCCTGCCAGAAGCCATACCACCTAAATACTAGAAGAGCAAACAGAGAAACAAGAGTTTCCTGAAGCAGTGCTCCCCTACATTTTTAATTTTTGTATTTGGATATGGTAAGAATAGTGTTAAAATAATGAAGCTGTGAGACTAATAATAATGTATTTCTCCAGAACAGGTCTCAGGTATGGGATCAATAACTGGCAGGTAGGCATCTATCAAACTATGACAGACTCCTGTAGTTCAGGGAATCATTAAAAAACATAAGACTAATTTCTATGCATTACTACAAAAGGATGACACGAGGTGCCATCACTGTAGTACCAAATGACGAAATATCTTCTCGGGATCATAGGTACAAATATTTATAATCTGTTTTATTAAAAGAGATTTACAAATTGAGGAGAAATTTTAAGAAAATGCCTTATAGAACTGATGAAGTCAAATTACTAATTAGAATGAAAGAGACTCTACACGTATTAAAATGCTGTTACATTAGGTAAACACGTATCATCGCTTACTGTATTAACCAGATCGTAAAACTTACATCGACACCTTTACTTTTTTTTTTAAGATAATTCTACTTTAACTCCTCTTTATACTATACCTTTCACCCTGATTTTCATTCCCCATCCTCAGTTTTACTCAACTTTCATTGATTTGGACTTAAATGGTGTACTCTTAAAACTGCTTTTTTTTTTACTTCTTACAGAAATTTAAGTCATGACCTAGGCAAAATCCAGCTTCTCCAGCCCACTGGTTATGAGCATAAACTGTGGATTAGGCAGCCTGCTTTCCAATCTGCTTCCACCACTAGTCCTGAGGCCTCAAGCAAATCAGTTAACAGTTCAGTACCTCAGTTTCCTCTCAGACAAAACGCTCCTTGCCTCTCAGGGGTTGTTGTGACGAGTAAATGAGCCTACCTGTAACGCACGTAGTGCGTGGCACATAATAAGGGCTCAGTAAAGGTGAGGTACAGGTGGCCATACGTAAGACTGCAGAGAGGGTGATAATCGCTTATCGTCAGATTTACAAGACGGTTGCCAGCCAAGTGGCCAGCTGCCATCTGTTAAACATGTAGTGGTCTAATAAAATTTAATCAGTAAGTACCTGAACACTTACTAAGTGTAGTACTCTCTATGAAGACTCTCTAGTGAAGCTGCCAGCCTGGAGCTCAAGTTCCACTTGAAATTCAAATTACAAAGATGTGAGGAGAAGGGGGTCTAGGGGTAAGAGGAACAAGGGAAACAAACCACTTCAGGGAGAATGGGAAGCAACAAGGGCCCAAAAGGAAGCTAGATTTGTACTGAACCCAATTAGCACTGTTTTGAGATTTCTCCAGCAAACCAGTGGCAGAGAAGCCTAATTAGTAGACCTTACTCAAGGCTGAGATCGGCCCAAGAAGAGGGATCCAGGTAGGAGTCCAGGTCACAGCAAGTCAGGCTAAGGATGACAGAGAATTGGGTGAGATTATGGGATTGGCCAACAAGGATAAAACTGTAACACGAAGATACGAGAATCACATGTGGAGTTTTTAAATGCACAAATTCTCCCTCCAAGGACCTCCAGGTTGGAGGTAGAGCCCAGATGAGTGTATTTTTAAATTGCACTGGCGATGCTGATGCAAACCCCAGACTAGCACAAAGCAGGAGCTCAACGATGTCAGGAGGAATAAATAGAACGAGCAACTGAAAAGCTAATTAAGTCTGGAAGAAATTTCAAAGTTTGAGATCATGAACATTGAACAAGTGAAAATCAGCTCAAAGTGCAGACAGCTCACTGGAATTGGGGGGGGGGGAGGTACACACACTACAGAACCACAAGACCAGCCAGAAACAAGGTTAAAAGAAAAATCAAGTCATGGGATCTTCCGTAAAAAGGATCACAGCAATGGTTCTCAAACTTGCGGAACACTGGAACCACCTGAGGAGTTCTTAAATCTCCTGATGCCCAGGTCAAACCGCAAGTCAATTAAAACAAATTCTGGGAATGAGATCCAAACTTCGCTATTGTTTAGAGCTCCCAGGTGATTCGAATGTGCAAATATGTTTGAGAAACACTGGGAAAGAAAGGGTCCAGGAAATGCACAGGTGAAGGGAATGAGGAAAATCCAGGCAATCGGAGCTGGTGGTTCTCCAACTCTGGTGTTATCAGAATCACTTGGAAGCAAGCTGATTTCTTCCACGTGGCTCACTGAAGAACAAAGGGACCTGGCCCTCCACAGGTGCCCCCAATTCCCCAGGTAATTCTGATACACACCGAAGTTGGAGAACCATGGTTCCGAGTGGCTAGAAATAACTCCAAAGGAGAAACTAAGAACTATGAACCACCCCAAGCAGTAACTGAGAGCGTTCTACCCCTCTGCACCTGATGAATACAACCTTAACATGAGGCTGTACTGAACATTACCAGAATCAATACACCTGTAAAGGTCCAGCAGTAAAGCTAAGGCACCACAGGTCTCACACACATGACACTTGCAACCCTGCCATCCTCCGCCTCAAAAGGCACCTTCTACAACACTCACGTCTGGCTCCTAGTGGACAACATACCGAAAGCATGCATTGCCACCTGCCTTTCACAATTAGAAAGCAATCTAGAAAAGTTACAAACACACTAATAAGCAGAGTATATAATTCAAATTCCTATTACCAGGTAGAAAGAAACCCCAGGACTATTAAAGTTACATTGGGAAGACGTGAACCTGTTTCACATAATGGTCAATCACGCACTCTGCTTATAACTTGGGCTATGTAACTCTATGTAACTTTTACTGGTTTACACTGCACTTATTTTCTCCCAAGATATCATGACCAAGCCTAGCCACATGAAACGCCATTAGAAGGAAACACTTAAAGAGAAATTAGGAATTGCTTCACCTAGCTACATAGTAATATAGTACTTATGACCAGTTCCAACCAAGTGGTAGGTATTCCATTTAGAACGTTACATTTTATCTAATAAGATTCAAGAGAATACTTCCCCATGCATATGACCAACTCATCATCCCATCAGAAATCTCTATAGCAGCACCAGAATTTTCATTTTCAAGATACATGAGCTTTTGTCAAATAGTGACATCTCCCCTGTAACATGAATTTTCAATATAATATAAAAAATGATGGATATATTACGCATTTCACAGAGAACAGAAACCTGTCAATGAATTTAGAACTTGTTACAACCTATTTGAAATTTTACACTAAAAGATCTGTTCATTCTGTAAACCATGTAAATATAAAACAGGTACCCATGCTTTATACTGGTAACAAGGAATAAAATACTCCTGGCTAACAAAGTTTGTTGCCTTAGTACTTTTTTAAAATTAATTTTCATTAACACTACAATCGTAAAAAGCAACAAGCTGGACAGCCTTCAAACTGATCAAAAGTTGAAATCTGCATAATATACTTCAAAACAAAGCCACATTTTTTCCCCACCATTTGAATTTGTGCACTAATCTTTAGATGTATAAATGTACAGGGCTTATTGCAAAGTGCAAGTCACTGTTTTAGAAAAAAACAGGAAAACTTAATAAACACCCTTTTCTATCTTAAAGGTCATCCCTAAGTGATTTAGATTTCTTCACTTGAACCTGGCTTCTCTGGCAATCTACAGATCCCATTTTACAAAACGACTTAACGCTTTTCTACCAAAGTCTGTCATTAAGCAAAAAAGCACAAATAAGCGAAACGAAAATTTTCCAAGTAATGGAGGAGAGTTAAATTAACCAGAAATATGGCAATATGTTTCCATGTAGCAAAACATGAAAGCGGGCACTTAGGGAGAGGGCGGGGAGGACCTCAGTGCACATCGATTAGGTTAACACTAACAAAAGAAGGATGAGTTAACTGTTAAACTATCGATGACAGTTTTGAGCTCAGACCTTTAAGATGTGATTCCACTTAAATCATTATCCGTCGCTACACACACATCACCTTCCCTGGACACTGAACACGGCTAATTTAAGTTTAGGGCTCCCATCTGCCGTCCACCTGTCTCCTTCCATATCCCACGACACTAAATACCACCAAAGCCAATTCCCCTGAAGCTACCCACGCAGGTACACGCATCTTAAAAGACCGCACCAAAAGGACGCGTGGAGCTAGCTACTTCCACCTTTTCGCCGCTTGCTTTCACCTTTATTCTTTCCAGACAAGCAAACTTCAGCGAGGAGGTATGGTAAGAGGCAGGGGGTACGTGCCGGGTCATTAAAAGAACCCAGATTTCGGGGACAGCTCGGCTCGGGAGAGATGCCACCTCCCTTTTCAAACGGCCATTTGGCACCGGCAGAGGGACAGCACCCACTCAGAGACCAGCACCGACGCAACAGAAACCACAGGGGGCGGAGGGCAAAGCCTAGGGGAGAGGCCGTGGGCACCCAAAGTTCTGCTCTAGCAACGGCCGGGCTCCCCCTGGGGTCAGGCACCGGACCGGAGAGACGCGGGGTCTGGGACACCGGCTCCAGGTGCCCGGCACCTGGAACCCGACGAGAGTCAGCCACTGAGCCCGCAGAGGAGCGGCGGGCTCCCAACTCGGAGGCTCGGCGCCCGGCTCCACTCAGGTCCCGCGAGCGGCACTCGGGCGCGCCTCCCCGCGTCCGCCCCACTCCCCGGCCCGCGTCCGCCCAGCTCCCGGCCCCGGTCCGCCCCGCTCCCCGGCCCGCGTCCGCCCAGCTCCCGGCCCCGGTCCGCCCCGCTCCCCGGCCCGCGTCCGCCCAGCTCCCGGCCCCGGTCCGCCCGCTCCCCGGCCCGCGTCCGCCCAGCTCCCGGCCCCGGTCCGCCCCGCTCCCCGGCCCGCGCCTACCTTGAGCCAGCGCCCGGAGCAAGTGCAGCTGCAGCGCCGCGAGCGCCCACCACCCGCGCCGCCGGCCCGTGCTCAACTTTGTCGCTGGCCTCCCGGCGCGCTGCCCCTCGTCCTCGCCGGGGCTCCCGGGCGCCGAGCGGGCTCCCCAGGACCGCCGCCACCGCCGCCCGGGGCCAGGCAGGGACCCCCGCGGCCGCCCCGAGCCCGCCGCGCCGCCGCCGGCCGCCAGCCGCACGCCCCCGGCCATGCCGAGGAGCCGCCGCCCCCGGCCCCGGCCTCGGGCCCCGTGAGTGGGACGGCGGGCGGTGGCCTCCCGGCCGGGCGGCCAAATACGAGGGGCGCCGGGCGCTGAGGGGAGCGGCGGGGGAGAAGTTGTCAGCGGGGAGATGACAACCTGTCACGCCACCCCCACAGCCGGAGCGCCCTGGCCGCGCCACGTCTCAAGAAGGGTCGGGCGGGCGCTGAGGAGACGCCGCCGCCCCCGCCGCGCGCGGAGGAGAAAGTGCACCCTCCCGCCCGCGCGCCACCGCTCGCCCGCCGCCGCCGCGCCCCATTCACAGCCCAGCCGCACGCGCCGCCCGCCCGCGCCCGCCGCCGCCGCTGATTGGCCGAGGGGAGGGGGCTAGCGGGCCCCCCCCCCAGTCCCTCCCCCACGCCCTCGACTGTTTTCAAACTCGCCGCGCCCGCCCGCCTGGAATTTCGCGCCGGGCCCCGGCCTCGACTCGGGCGGCTTCCCGCGCCGGCTGCGCCCCCTAGGGACGTGCGGCGGGCACTGCAGGCCGGCGCCGGCTCGGCACGCGAGCCCCTAGCGGCTCCCGCTGGGGCGGCTCCGGCCTCGCCCCGCCCAGCAGTGCCGGCGCGCAGGTGGGCTCGCACGTGCGGCCGAGGGCCCGGCGGACTGCAGGCTGCGGGCGGGGACAACTGGGCGCGCCCCTCGCGGCGCCCTGGCCCGCCCTCCCCGCCGCCCGCGGGGGCCGCCCCTCCCACCGGCAGGCTCCGTGTTCGCCTGGTTATGCGCCAAGTTGCGGGGATTGCAAACGAGAAACACGCCTGATCGGGTTTTCAATTCCCAACAACAAAAGGCACCTGTGGGTGCAGATACGCAGCCTGTTGAGAGGAGTGGACGCAGGCTTTGTCGGGGCGTCCAAGGTCATGGGTGGCCTGCGGGGAGCACAGCGCCGGCCGCTTCATACCGTGGGGTGGGCCGGTCCCCTACGGGATGGGTCCACTAGGGGAAGTGTACCCTAGGGGGAGGGTCTCATGGGGGGGTCTCCTGGGGGGTGTCCCCTAGGGGAAGGGTCTCCTAGGAGAAGGGTCCCCTAGGGGGAGGGTCTTCTAGGGGGAGGCTCCCCTGGGGGAGGGTCTTCTAGGAGGTGGATCTCCCGGTGGGAAGAGTCTCCTGGAGCAGGGCCTGGGGCCTCCGCGAAGGGCAGTGGGCGCGGTCGCCGGAGCTCAGCAGCATGTGGTAAGCATTAGCGGAGTTTATGGAGTGAACTAAGCGCTCTGGAGGCTGAGAGGCCAGCATTTTTGTGGGAGGAGGGCCTGGAAGGTGACACACAGTCTGACCCTGGAGCGTGTGATAACTGAGTGAGATCACTAAGTGGTGATGGCAGCGGGTCAGGGCGTGCGCCTCGCTCAGCGCTGGCTCCCCCGGAAGCACTGCGTGCCGGTTTGCTGTTACTCCGTTTATTGCCCCAGGCGGGAGAGTGGACGGCGGGTCACTGTGGCCCGAGGTTCCTGAGTGGGAGCTAGCTCCCGCTTCCAGAGCACCTACTGTGCGCTACCCAACCTCTGCTAAGTCTGAACAATGACCCTATAAAGGAAAGATGAGGAAAGATGGGGAAACTGAGGACCGAGGACAGCAGCCGGTTGGAGGAGGTGGATTCTGAACTGGATCTGACCCCAGGGCCTGCCCTCTGCCTGCTTCCCACACCATGCCAGGAGGGTGGGAAGTGACATGCAACCCAAAGCCAGCGTATTTTCTGGGACCGTATCGCACCAACTCCAACAGCACAGCAGAGCCCTGTGGGCCAGTGGTGTCCTAAGGATACGTGGACGAGGGGGCGGGGGGAGGGGTCTTGCAGTTTCCCCGGCAGCAGCCCTTGGCCTCTTCTAACTCGCAGGGTTATATGCGAGTCTAGAGGGGGAAATGAGCCATGCCTACCGTGTGTTGAACCCTCCTGTGGGCCAGCCCTGTGAGGTAGCATCACACTCATCCCCACCCCACCCCTGCTGTGTGAAAGGGGCTGTCCCACGTGCAGTGGGGGGAAACAGGACAAAAGGGTGAGGTGGCTTCACTGCTGAGCACCTCTGCTTTGGTCAGAGATGGGGGTGAGGCACCAGTGGAGCGGATGAGGGTTTTGACATCTTAGCTCCACTCTTTCTAGTTGTGAAATCTGGGCAAATTGCTGGCTCTATGTTCCTGTAAAAAATTAGGAATAATTCCCACCTCACAGGGTAGTTGCAAAGGAGTGAGGTAATTCACACTCAATAAATGCTAGTTTCCCTTTCCTCATACCACCTTGTTATGAAGCAAACTACCCTTGCTATGCCCACCAGTTGAGTCCAGTCCACATTTAACCTTTTCCTTTCATCTAGAAATATATGCCCATTACTTTCCTTGCAAATGGCAACCCATGCCCACATACCCTTACAGCATAGGCATGAATATGGTTCAGGCAACTTCTTGATATCAGGACATTCAAAAAATGCCCAGAGCCTCTTTTGCTGGGATTGATTTTGCAGTTCAGAGAAACCTTTATGGAAACTTGCCTGGAAATTGGAAAGCCAAGCCAGTATGCTGTAGGTTGTCAGAGAAGCATTGACATCACCGTTACTCCGAAAGGTCTGGAGACACCTCTGGGAAATTTTTTATTCCAATATCATCTTGGGTAAGTGAGGCTCTAATGGTGTCTCATTTTACAGTTGAAGGAACCAAGCCAGGGAAGTTTAATAGATGCAAAGTAGCTGTGATAAACCAGAGCAGGAATCCAGCTCTCCTGAGTGCAGTTCTAAGACTTCTTCCACACCAGATGGTGTTGCCTCTTACATGACCCATTAGGTTACTGTCTTAGGGAGTATGTGTGGACTGTAGGTATTCTTTCTCAAAAAAATAATACAGAGAAACCCCTTTTTAATGCTGGGAGAGGAGGTAGCCAGCACAGAGCTGGAATATTTCTGCCCAAAAGGGCCAGTTAATTTCTCAGTTTAATTTTATCCAGCCCAACAAGAAGGTCTCAAGAAGTGAACATTTTATACATGTTTAAAAATCTTTAGCCGTATACGTATTTTAAAGGGCCATGAAGTGGAGGCATGTTACTCCATGAAAGCAGTCATTTTTCTTTCAAAAATGAGCTATAGTGGTTTACTATTTTCCAGAACAAGAAGTTAGGGTTTCCCCTGCTTGCTTAGAGAAGAGGTTTTCAAAACATGATAATTTAAGTGGAGTTAGGACTGCTCACTGAGACCGGCCGATGTTTTCCAATCTTCATAAATAAAAGCTCCTCCAGGTGTGGTCCATGGTCCATCAGCCTCACCTGGGAGCTGGTGAGAAATGCAAAATCTCAGTCCCTTCCTGGACCTACTGCATCAGAATCTACAGTTTAACAAGATCTCCAAGTGATTCACATGTAAATTAAAGTTTGAGAATCACTCCCTGTCTCTTGGGAATTCAATAAACATGATGAATACAGCTCTCTTTATCTTCCTATATTCCTTCTTTGCTTCCTCTGTCCTTTCTCTTCCTTCTTCTTTTGCCCATAATGGGCCATGAAATAAAAGGGAAGCTTTTTTTAAAGATGGAATTATAATTTTACTTTTTATTTTAAAAGGAAAATATTTTTTCCTTTTAGGGCATTAATTCTGTAATTCAGAACATTAATAACCTCAACTGTATACAAATTAAAAACCAAAAAACACTCATGGCACCGTGAAAAAAAAAAGTCAAGGGAAACAAACAACAAACTCTATACAAATGGCTTTTATAAGTCAGTATGAAAAATTGATGAACAATTCGTAATATAAAGTCGGGCAAAGCACATGAACAGGCAAGTCTGGGAGAAATACAAAGTGAAAATCAATGTTTGAAGAGTGCCCAAAGAAATGAAACATTAGAGTAATAGGGCTTATAACAATGTTAAAGGACTGATAACGGCAAGTGTTGGTGAAGGTATGTGAAAATGGGTACTTATGTTATGGGTGGAAATATAAATTAAACAGCCTTTCTGGAGAGAACCCTGCAATCTGTAGCTAAACTTTAAATAAGAATTGTCTTTGGTCAAGACATTCCACCTCACAAATGCACAAGTGTGTGTTTAAGGTTTTGCAGCATTGTTAATAACAGCAAAACTGGAAAGCAACCTAATCCCCATCCAGGAAGGTTAAGTACAATACAGTACATCCACACAATAACCTCCCACGTGACTGGTAAAAACATGAAGAAAAGTATAGTACAGAAATGTCCACAATATTCGGTTAAGTGTTCTCTTATAAGGTTCTAAAACAAGTATAAATAGAATAATCCCTTTTATGTTCATTTTATTTTTTTTCTGAAAGGATGAATGCCAAACTTTAATAAGTTTCCTTTAGGGGTTATGGAATTATATGATTTTCTCTACTTTAAAATTTATCAAATGTGAATATATATTTCATAATAAATAAAGAGCTTATTTTTTAAAAGCAGAAGGTGATGAGCCCAAGTCATTTCTTTCCTATCATTTATTAAGAAATGTCCCTCATGGGTTCTCAGTGGCTCTTCTGAGAAAAATATTCCCCGATCCTATTAGAGGCTGTAACATACAGCACGAACTTCTCTGCAAGGGGATACCGTGCCCATCCACGTGCAAATCAAGGCAAAGATCAAGGGGATTCCTTACATCTGGTTTCCATGGTCTTCTGACAGACACCCTCTGAATGTCTTAGTATCACTGGAAAATCTCCACCACCTGCTTATCCTACCCTCACCCTCACCTTTGTTCCGTTGCCTAGCAACCCATTAACAAACCACCAGGTGCTGCCTTTGATCCCTACAGGGCGTGTGCTTTGGTTACCTTAGAGCCTACCCAGTTTCCTGAGAATCTGTTCAGAGACTCAACTCTCTCATGAAATGCCCCTATTAAGAAAGCAGCAATGGGCTTCCCTGGTGGCGCAGTGGTTGAGAGTCCGCCTGCCGATGCAGGGGACATGGGTTCGTGCCCCGGTCTGGGAAGATCCCACATGCCGAAGAGCGGCTGGGCCCGTGAGCCATGGCCGCTGAGCCTGTGCTCCGCAACGGGAGAGGCCATAACAGTGACAGGCCCGCGTACCGCAAAAAAAAAAAAAAAAAAAAAAAAGAAAGCAGCAATGGGCTTCCCTGGTGGCGCAGTGGTTGAGAGTCCGCCTACCGATTCAGGGGACGCGGGTTCGTGCCCTGGTCCGGGAAGATCCCACATGCCTTGGAGCGGCTGGGCCCGTGAGCCACGGCCGCTGAGCCTGCGCGTCCGGAGCCTGTGCTCCGCAACGGGAGAGGCCACGGCAGTGAGAGGCCCGCGTACCGCAAAAAAAAAAAAAAAAAAAAAAAAAAAAGTGGCAAAGAAGAGAGGTACCAGAAATTTACCAAGCCGCCAAAAAACTTCTACCAGCCTTCTTTAAGAGTAATTGGCCTTCACTTTTCAGACTGCTTTAAATTGTATGAAGCAGAAGTTCTTAATGTGTGGTCCCAAACCAGCACCATTATCATCACCTGGTTGGAAATGCAAATTCTGGGGCATCATCCCAGACTACAGGATCAAACTCCAATCAGAATCTCTGGGGGTGAGCCCAGCAGGCTGTGTTTTCACAAGCTCTCCAGGTGATGCTGGTGCACGCTCAAGTTGGAGACCCACTGGAAAGTAATTCCATCCATTCTTACTTCTCAACAAGTGTTTATTAAATTCCTGATTTGTGCCAGCCCCAGTTCTAGGCAAGAGAGAAACAAACAATTACAGTAATTGTATGATAAGCGAAAGCACTTAAGGGAACAGCTGAGAAAAGAAGATCTCACCACCTTGGAGAATCAGGGAAAATTTTCCAGGGGAAGGCAAGTCTAAATGTAGACCTGAAGGAGAAGTGGGAATTGAATCAACAGCGAGGAGAAGAAGGAAGGGCGTTCCAGGCAGAGGGAGCACCAAGTGCAGAAGCCCAGAGTGTGAACTTCAGCATGAGAACAACGAACATCTACTGAAGGTTTGTAACAGGCAACTACATAATCAGATACATTTTTAGAAATATCATTCAGGCGGTGGGTTGGATTGCAGTGGGGCAAGATTGGAAGCCAGGAGACCCGCAAGGAGACAGTTGCAGCAATTGAAATAGGAAGTGACAGTGACAGTTGGGATGGGAGAGAAGAGGCAGATAAAGGAACTATTTAGAAGGTAGGATCCGTACTTGAGAAAGGGAGGTGTCAAAGATGACACCTGTTTTCTGGCTTGGGCAGCTAGAAAAACAGCCTTTTGCTTCTTAAGAGAGTGACGAACACAGGTGGAGGAACAGAATTGCAGGGATGAAGGTGGGAGGAACACCTGATTCAATTCTGAACCTGTTAGATACGAGATGTCTGTGGGACATCTTCACACAGATACGATCACTAGACACATGGATTTGGGCAGTAAAACTGAGAAGGAGGGAACAGAGGTAGGGGGAAAGGCAGGAGAAGTTGGTGGTGTCCGAGTGATGGGGAGACGGGTGACTTCATGGAATCAACAATGGCAAAGACGACTGAGTGTCCAGAAGCTCAGTGATCCCTGGATGTAGTGACAAGGATGTTCTCCCAGACCTGTGACAGCAGTTTCATTGGGAGCCCCTGCCAGCCCCAGGTGGTAGAGGAGTGAGTGGGGGATGGAGGTGACATTTTCAAAGGGTTTAGTGTGAAGGTGCGGGCAGAAGATGGCAAGAAGATTTGGGCTTGGGGGAAGTTTCTTTTCTGTAGAAAGGGAGACCCAGGAGGAAGGAGTGGTAATCAATAGCTCACGGTCCTGAAGATCCCTGGGAATGTCCTGGCAAGTGAAGGTTTGATCTTATACAGGGAAGGGTCATCCAGTCCACTGTAAAGGGAGGCTGGGGACAGGGGCAGTGGGCACAGCCTACTTGGTGAGCAGTTGGAGAAAGTTAAGGGAGATACAGTTGATATCTTCTCTCTCTCTCTCTCTCTCATCACTCTCTTCAACAGGGGACCTAGTTATTTTAGGGATGGAAAGAGGAGGGGAATTGGCCGACTTTGAGAGTACAGAGTGTAGGAATTTTGAGATATTTACCTGGGAGAAAGGGAGAGACTTTAGCAACAGATTCAATAGACATCTTTCCACCTGGTTTTCACATAAGCACTATATTTAATCCTCACAACAATCCGTGTGTGATAGGAAATGTGTTTCTGCACTTTACTGAGGCCAAGTAAACTTAAATCATTTGCCCCGGGGTACCCAGCCAGGTTCAAATCCCAGATCTAGGATTTGAACCTATGTCCTGATGCTGTTTCCTGCTTTGGGGGCAGGCAGGACAAATACTGCACAGACAGCATCATGAAAACTGATTAGAGGGGACCTTAAAGGGCATCTTGTTTAAAAGAGGAAGTTTTAAGTCAAATAAAAGAAAGCTCTTAAATCCCTCTGGGAAAAAGGCATGGAAGTGATGGAATCTCAGAGCTGAATGGGAGAGTTGGAACTGACCTTAACACATATTAAGTCCAGTCGTCTGTCCAAGGGACTCAGTGCTTCTCTGTCAACCCACAGGATCATTCCATTTGGAGAAAGCTCTGCTTACTAGTCTCACTTGCACTGAATTGTAATCAGCCTTTCTGTGATGTCCATCTGCTGGTCCTTGTTCTGCACTCGGGAGCTCTATGCAAGTGTCACTGTTTTCTCTCCCTGGTGCCCCAAGATGTGTGTGGTTCACATAAACAATAAACATTTGTTCAAGAGTAAATAGCGGAAGGAGCTCTGGACTGAAAATTGTGAAGGCTGGATTTTAGTCGCGTTCCATCATTTACCAGTGGAATAACTTCAAATATGTCACAGTCCCTCTTTTGGCTTCAGTGTCATTGTCCCAAAATGTGGTATAAAAAAATCACTTTGCTCACAGGTTCTGAGGGTGAGGAAGTTAATCAGGGTACAGCTGGGAAATGGCTGGGGACTGGAATCATCTGGAACTTCTTCACTCGACGTCTTGTACCTGAGTCGGGATTACGTGCAGGCTGGGCTCGGTTGGGAGTGTTAACCAGACTGCATACCTGTGGCTCCTCCGTAGGACTTGGGCTTCCTCACAACCTGGCAGCTGGCTTCCAAGAGGGAGCATCTGAGAGCACGTGTCTGGAAGTTGCATGACCTCTTATGACCTAGTCTTGGAAGGCATGCAGCATCACTTCCCTTGCACTCTATTGGTTGAGATTCACTAAGCCCGGTCCAGATTCAAGAGGAGGGGGAATTAGATGCTCCCTCTTTTTTTTTAACATCTTTATTGGAGTATAATTGCTTTACAATGGTGTGTTAGTTTCTGCTTTATAACAAAGTGAATCAGTTATACATATACATATGTTCCCATATCTCTTCCCTCTGACACTCCCTCTTGATGGCGGTGGTGGCGGGGGGCGGGGCGGGGGGGGAGTCACATTGCAGAAGAGTGGGCAAGATGGGAAATACTGTTGTAGCCGTTTGGGACAATACAGTCTGCCAGAGATAATCCCTGAGGACTCTGGGAGATACTTGGAAAACAGGTACTTTGCAGGGTCAGAAGTCCTGCCTTAGAAAGCCGTGCTTCAGGTTAGAAATACACAGCCCTCCACATCAGCCATTCCTTCTACTACTAGACATTATGTGTCCCCCCAAAATTCATACATGAAGCCCTAACATCCAGTACCTTAGAATGCGACCATACTTGAGAATAAGGCTTTTAAAGAGGTAATTAAGTTAAAATGAGGTCATTAGGGCAGGCCCTATTCCAATCTGACTGGTGTCCTTATAAGAAGTGGAAATTTGGACACACAAAGAGAAACCTGGCATGCACACACGGAAGGAAGACCATGTGAAGGGGTAGCAAGTGGGCAGCCATCTGCAAGCCAAGGAGAGAGACTTCGGAAGGAGCCTGCCAACACCATGATCTTGGACTCCTGGCCTCCAGAACTGTGAGAAGATTCAATTCTGTTGTCTAAGTCACCCAACCTGGTGTTTTGTCATGGCAGTCCTAGCAAACTGATACAGTGAATGACTAGGTGTCACGGCTATGGGCACAGTCCTGCTTCACAGACATCATTGCCCACCTGTGCTCCTCGACATCTCAGCCCCAAATGGGACATTTATTATGTGTTTTTACCTTTCACTCTCCTGTGTTCTATTCAGTTAGGAAGTGAAGCTCAGAGTTGATCAACTCCATCATTCTGAAAAGTTATTAAATGAAGGAGGTGCATGACTGCAGGGTTGCCTAGAGATTATGGAAAGTACTTTGGTGATACATGTGTATGAAAATCCTTGAGAGAGTTCATATTCTTTGGCCCAAGATTACATTCCAGTAAATATATCTTTAAAATAATTGAAAATGCTGAGATTCATGCACAAAGAATGCTTATCTTGGCATTGTTTGCAAAGAAAATCAGAAGCACCCTAAATGTCTGAAAGTAGAAATTATTATACATTATGGCTTATCTACTTCGTGGGATACTGTGAAATTGTTAGATCTATATTTTCAAAGAATATTTAATGACATGGGAAAATGGTCAGGATACGTGGGGGAAATTGTTTATGTCATTTTTCTTTCTTTCTTTTTAAATGTGGAAAACACGGGTATACTTTGGATGGATGGATGGATGGCTGTAAAGACAGATAAATACTAAAAAATGATGGGAAGAAAATGCCCCAAAATACTAATGGTGGTCATTCCTGTATAGGATTACAGGTGACTTTTTCATTAAAAATTCTAGGAATTCTAGACTGAATACATTTCTCTTTATATTAAATAATAAGTAAAAGAAAATAAGTTGTGTTTTAATGTGGAGATGGTACCCGCAGCTCTCTTCTCCCACATGAGGGGCGGACAGTATTTGTCCAACTCACACTGGGAGATGTTTGGAATTTTTAGTAATGCTGCTTTTTCCTACCTCTGCATCTTTTCTCTTTCCTCTCCCTTCTCTTCCTTTCAAAAACCGTTACAACTGAGTCAGCTTCCTGGCCCAGTCGGCTTCATTCTGGGGCCAACAGTGGCACTGAAGAACGTTTGCTGGGAGGACCAAGAATCACAGAATTTGAGAGCTGGAAGGGGCCTCAGAAACCACCTAGTCCAACACAGTTATTTATCCTGTTGTCAGCTGGAGAAGCGTGAAATGTGCAACAGAACATCCCAGTTTACCATAATAAGCCATTATGAGTCTCTCAGCCATGAAGTTGTCCGAATCATTTTCAGAGCTATTTGTAGTTTCAAGTGTATCGTTTCCATAAATCTGCTCCCCACTGGAGAGGACAGGGTGGGGACATGGTTTAACAGCAACACGTGGCCGCAGGCTGCTCTCTGGGTGCCTGTGAGCACGATGGGGGAGGTGTGCAACATGTGGTGGTGGTCCTGGACTAATGTGGGGTCAGTGTGGTGTGCAGAGAGCAGGACAAGCTGGCCAGAGCTGGGTCAGCCTGGCCACGGCTGCAGCAATGTGTTCATTTCTTGGTGATGCAGCTGAAGAGGGATGGCCGAAAGCTGGAGCCATAAATCTCCAGTGAAAATGTTGGCAGAACAAAGGACATGTAGGCTAAAATGGGGAGGACTTGACGTGGAGCTGGTGCCTGTGTTCAAGTATCCGACTGTGTGGACAAGTTATTGGACTTAATTTCAGCACCCATTGGGGGAGGCCTATCCAATGGTGAGTCGAAATTCAGTTAAGGGAGGACTTTCTAGCAATTGGAGCTCTCCCCACACTGAATAAGCTGCCTTGAGAGGTAGTGAGCTCCCTGTCAGTGGAGCAAGTGAAGACGAAGCAGCTGGATTTCAGGAATGTGAGAGAGAAGGAAAAGCGGCAGGCAGAGGGTTGGATCCAGCAAGAGTTAAGATTCCTATCAACTTTCCCTCCCAACTGTGGGATTCTGTCTCTTTTATTTTACTTATGAACCCTGTGTCTTATCCACAAAAAGACTTGGACACAAATGTTTACAGCAGTTTTGTGCAAAATAGACCCAAACTAGAAGCAACTCAAATGTCCTCAATACCCAAATGGATGAACAAACTGTACCGTAGCCCCACAATGAAATACTATACAGCGATGGAAAAGGCGCAGCTACTGATACAGGCAACAGCAGGGATGAATCCCAAAAACACACAGCTGGTGGAAAGAAGCTAGACACTAAAAATACGTATGAGGTTCTAGAACAGGCAAGCTAGTCTACAGTAATAGAAAGCAGATAGGTTACATGGTTGTACACATTTGTCAAAACTCACTGAACCGTGCCGTCACAATGGATGTATTTAATTGTGCGCAAATTTTACCAAAACAAAGTTGATTTTTTAAAAATAGGATGCTTCATTAGCCAGAAAGATTTAAGGCAGCTTTCTTTTATGTGAGACATTTTTTTTAAGATTTTCTTAAACATCAAGTGTTGCCTCCCCTTTCCAATATTCTGTGATCTGGTGAGCAGGGCCCTGTTCATCTTCTCTATACTTTTCAAGGATTTCAACGTGTTACTGGTGTCCACTTTTGCCGTCATCTTTCCAGGCTGAAGAGACCTACCTCCCTACTGTGCCCCCCCGCCCCGAGCGTCAGAGTGGCTGACTTGGGACGTCTCCCATCTCCATGTGTCTGTCTTGAGATACACAGCATAGGTCTGCTCTCCTTTTGTGCACCCCATAAATAGTCACTGATCACCTACTATATAAAACATTTCTCACTTTTAAGGAGCTCACCTTGCAAGAGGCCAACGTTCGGCAGATCATCTTTACACACTTTCAACAGGGGTCTGAGCAGAGAATGGAATGAACACAGAGAAGGCAAGATTAACTCTGAGCAGTGACAGGGGGACCCATAGTCGGGGGAGGTCTCAAGGCATCTGCGTCAGGATTACAGGGGTACCAGGAACTCACAAGAAGGTGTTATACTCTCTGCGGAGAGCCACACAACATTCCAAAGCATGGAGTTATGGAAGAGGGGCAAGGAAAGTTAAAAGGTACCCCCAGCAAAGGTGGGTAGGGCACGGTGGGGAGAACGGCGGGAAATGAGGGCTTTCATGAAGCAGTCCTTCAACGACCTGATGCCCCTCCTGGGAAGATCCAGTATTGTTTGTGTCTTGCCTGATGTGTTCCAGAAATAGTGCACAGTGCCTGCCCGGACCTTTCCCTGGGCCCTGGCTGACAGCTCCACGTTACTTTTCCCTGGATGCATGACCAGGGTTTGCCCCACTGAAGCTCATTTGCCACTTCCCTGCCCGCGCACTCAGCCCTGAAGACCTCCCGCCGTTCAACTCCATTGGCCTGACATTCTACCACCCAGAAAGGTCCAAGGTCACATGCCGAGAGCTGACTTCACTGGGCACGTCTTCTTCCAGATCGTTTGTAAAAACATCACAAGGGACCATTTCCAGGGCTCCTCGCCGGGGTCCCAGCAGTTGACACTGTTCCTGCCAGAGCTGCCTCTTCATTACTGTTCTTTCTTCCCTGTCTCTAAGTCACTTTCTCATCCCACACTGCCCACCCCATCCTACACTAACTAAAGGTTTAAAAATAGATGTTGGGGGCTTCCCTCGTGGCACAGGGGTTGGGGGTCCGCCTGCCGATGCAGGGGACGCGGGCTCGTGCCCCGGTCTGGGAAGATCCCACATGCCGCGGAGCCGCTGGGCCCGTGAGCCACGGCCGCTGAGCCTGCGCATCCGGAGCCTGTGCTCCGCAACGGGAGAGGCCGCAACAGTGAGACGCCCGCGTACCGCAAAAAAAAAAAAAAAAAAAAAAAGATGTTGGTGCAGAAACTTGTCAAGGGCTCTTTGAAAATCTAAAATATTACTTCCATGTGTACCCTCTTCTACTCATTTACTCCCTAACAGAGATGTCACCAGCTTGATTTCCTACATCAAAATAATGACATTTTCCCCCCAGGATCTTTCATTTCCTTTGGTTGGTGTTCGAAGATTATTACTATTTATAACTGAGACACCACCTTGCCCAGAGCAGAAGTGACATTCTCTTGGCCATCCTCAAAGTCCTGGCTAGAAGACCGCCCCCTACCTTGACATTTTAACAAATACCCTTTACCCCTGCCCTGCAGATCCAGGGGGTTCTCAGTCTGAAGATGGTCAAAGAGATCTAGGCAAGTCATTTGCCAACTCTTTTAATTAAGGAAGTTTGTGCAACAAAATCTTAGGTGGAAATGTATTCATTCAACAGATAATCATTTTAGTGCCTTCTCTGTGCCAGGCCCTTTCCTGAGTCCTTGGAATATATCAAAGAAGCCAGCAAAGTTCTGGTCTGCAGAGCTGACACGCAGAAGCGTATAGGGAGGGGAGGAGAGGAGAGGCAAAGCAGGAAGCATAATCAATTACATCGTATATTCAAGGGTATCCCCCCCTGAAGATGGCATTTCAGCAAAGACCGCAGGGAAGGAGGGCTTAGCTGTGGGGATTACCTGGGGAAAAGTATTCCAGGCAGAGGGAACTGCTCTGAAGAGGGAGCCTGCCTGGAGGCTTCCAGGAGCAGCAAAGAGGCCAGTTTGGTGGAAGAGAGGCCAGCTGGTCCACAGGGCGAGGGGCCATAACAGCTGTGGCTCTGGGGAGTCGTGGCAGTGTTTTGACCCAGAGAGAGCCATGACCTGAATGATGTTTGAAAAGGTTACTCTGTAAACTAGAGAATAGGGAAGCCACTCTGTCTGGGGGGAAGAGGAAGAAGAGACCTCTCAGTGGGGTGATCCCCAACTCCTGGGGATCTGCAAAGCCCTTATTGGTTCCATTCCTTATATCACCGTTCTTAAAATATAGAAGATGTTTCTATTATTTAGGCATGGCAAGGCTAACAGATCCAGAGACAACTGCTATTGGAGAGACAGTTTTTGATACTCACAGTTCCCAAAAGAAGGGGCACGCCAACGCCAAGGGGGGATGGGGGAGCACAGGGAAGCACCAGGGCCGCTCAGGAGGCAGAGGGAGAAGGGGAAAACGTAGCAAAGGCCTTTATCGTTATTGTCGAGGAAAGAAACAGGTGAGGCAGGGCGGGCAGGCTTAGGATGGGCTGGTTTGGATCATTCCAGCGGGCTCAGGGGCACAGGGCCCATCCCTGGTTGTCTGGTACCTGCCCTGGGTGATGAGGGCAGGGGGACAGTGGCCCGGAGTGAGGGAGCCCCATGGAGGAGCCAGTGGGGGCTGGGCTCTGGGTTGGCTGGTTTGCACATGAAAGGCCCGCTCACAGGGGAGCTGTTTACCATCGCTAGGAACTGGTTAACCTTGGGAGAGCAGTCCCTCCAGGGTCTGCAAGTTCCCAGGATAGCAAAGCATCAAAAAGACAGAATAAAATATATGATTAATACACAATGGTTCTCATTAGTATCGCTCTGGGAGCTTTTGAAACACAGTGACCCCAGGCCAACTGAGTCAGACTTTGGGAGAAAGAGGTGAGTCTACTGTGAACCAGCACCTCACACCACTTCCTCAGAGATAAATGAGGAAAAGCAGTGGCAGAAGTCCAAGCTTGGCCACCCCCTGGCTGGGAGATCTGGGCCAAGTCACTGTCCCTCCGTGAGCCTTGGTTTCCTCCTCTAGGAAACGAGGAATTGTTTCATGCTTCATGGTAGATGAGAACCTACATCCTGTCAAAATGCTCTGTAATTACAACCACCACCAATATTGTTGTTCTTACTGTTTCGCCATCCTCTTATCCCGAGAGCTTTGAGATCATTTCAGAAGCAGGACTCTGGGTCATGTTTTCATCTTTCTTCTCGTGACACTTATTTCTCTTTGTCTTGTCTGATTAGCGCTTGTGTACTTCGGTCCTCCTTCCCTAGGATACTGGGAGCTCCTTGAGAGCAGTAAATGGCTCTTCACGTTTTTTTCATTGGTCCTCACGAGTTCCTGGAACACTGGCTCCCAATAGGGTTTATTGAATGAAAGCAGAGGCCTTGGGCAGTAGCAGGTCAATAAACATACGTTGTATTGAATCCTTCACTCTTCTTTCCCAGGCCCTGAGCCCAGAAAAATCCCCTGCAAACACTCCCTTTGCTTAACGATGGCGTTGAGGCAGAGAGGTCTTTCTGAATTGTTAGCCTTTTGATGTCTAAGGGAAAATGGCTTGTTCCTTCTGAATGACTGTCCAATTAACAAGCGGTTATGATTATAGCTATAGGAATGTTTCTTTTATTCAACAGACATTTGTTGAGTTCCTACTGTGTACCAGACACAATTTGAGGGTTGGGGTTAGGGAATAAGACACAGCCCCTGGCCTCAAGGAACTTAGAGCTTAGAGTAGGATACGTATAGAGAAACAATTAATTATAATACAAATGATTCTCCTGCTATCACAGCTCAAATAATACAGGTTCTATTACAGGAGTTTTAAAAGGTCCACCATTTCCTTTACTGGGTTTTCCAAACTTAAAATAAAATGGGAGGAAGCCAAAAGGTGGTAAGGATTGATGAAGCTTCTGTTATAGAGGCCAGGAGGGAAGCCTTGTAGCCTTCTTAAAAAGAATAAATGGCATAGACAGAAGCTGACCCATCGAATGAGACATTATATAGGCAGAGAGCAGCCAGATAAACAAAGCCAGATTATATATCCCCATGCCAGGAGCCTACATAACAAGACAGCACATATGGATCCTTGGCAGAAAATGGAGATCTTAATGTAGCTGGCATCTCGGAGACCCGGTGGCAGGGAAACAATTGATGAGATGGGCTTCCAGGCCAAAAATGATACAAGAAGGAGAGAGACAGCAGATGGGAGTAGAAAAGCTGCTTGGAGAAGGATGACGCAGATAGCCGCGGGGCCCCTGGACTCACCTGGAAAAGGGTGTGCTAGGGAATCCCAGTGAGTGGAAACTCCATCTCGCGTGATAACGCTTTGGGACACTCACCACCCACGCACAGCCATGCCCTGGATGGGGATGACCAAGATTAGAGAACAACATGAACAGTATTAGCAAAGAAGCCAATGTAGACCTGGTATTGATGGAAACCTTCCATTGCCCTGCACAGGTAGGCCAAATAGCTTATTGAACAGAAAGTAAAGGTCAATGGCTTTGAAGGTCAGCGGCTTTACTGTTTTGGAAAAAAATTCAACTTTACAGCAAAGTTGAAAAACTAGTACGATGAACACACATGTAGCTTTCTGCTAGATTTATCTGTGTTAACTCTCTCTCCCTTGCCCTCCCTCCTTCTCTCTCCCTCTCTCTCTCTCTCCCCATCTCATCTCTGTCTCTCTCCTTGAGCAACCATTCCTATCACCCAGCCCCCCACCAATTACTTCATCATGCATCTCTTAAAAATAAAGACATTCTCCTATTTTTTTTACATGGAGTATCTCATTTAATCCTCTCCACCACCCTGTACAGGAGGTATTCCTGTCCATGTTTTACTGGTAATAGCCCTGATCCCAATTCACACCTATAAAAACTAACATTAATTCAGTTGCCTAGTACATTTCCCCGTTTGTTCCCTGAATGTTTTCTTGCAGCTGTTTTGTTTCGTTTTGTTTCACCCGAACCTGGACCAATCAGGGTTAGCCTATGGTATGTGGTTCTTCTGTGTCCTTAGACTCTTGCAATTTAGAATAGTCCCCCACCCCTTTTTGTTTTTTCCTCATGACATAAACTGTTTGGAAAAGTTCAAGCCGGTTGTCCTTTAGAACTTTCTGGATTTGCTGCTTGTTTCCTCATGATGACATTCAGGTGAAACACTCTGACAAGAACATAGATGATATAGGTGTTTCAGTGCATCTCATCAGGGCACACATCAAGCTGTCCCACCGCTGGTGACGCAAAGTTTGACCACTGGTTAAGGTGATGCAAAGATCAAGTTTTTATAAGGGATGACCAGCTGACTGGCCCTTTTCTGACACAGGTGGGTCAGGACCCTGGCCTTGATTACAGTGACTGGACCAGGAAGCCATGGAGGAAAGGCACCAAAAAATAGACTAATAAAAACAGTAATAATAATAGCAGCAATTAACTACTGAGTACACTGCCTGCAAGGCAAATGGCTACTGTTTTACACGGAGCATCTCATTTAACCCTCATAACTGCCCTGTACAGTAGGTGCCACCATCCACATTTTACCATCATGAGGCTCAGAGAGGGACAGTGATTTGCCCAGGGTCACACAGTGAGGTAGCAGTAGAGTCAGGGTTCAAACACCTGGCATCTGACTGCAAATTCCATTTTAGCCATCAGGTTAGACCACTTCCTAATCATAGAACAAATTCATTGTCTGAGGGAAAGTGGGGGGAGCGCATACCCAAGAATTAGCTTGCCTACTTACCTGCTCCTTTCAGAAAGATGATACAGCTCATACGGTCAAAAGTGGTCTTTCAGAAAACATGAAGGGAGCATTAAAAAGAATGAATAACTCTATAAATCCAGAGCATTGTCTTCAGTCAACTTACTGGAGGAAAAGTGCCTCATTACAGGAAAACATGCAATCAGAGCTGACCAATTTGCTTTAGTCAAGTCACTTTTACCTCTTCAAGACTCAGTTTACTCATCTTCAAAATGGGCTAGTACATCCTAGAGCAGAGGCTGATCCAGGTCTTAATGGATTTGAAGCTTATTCAATCTGGAATAAGAAAGAAAAAAGATTATTAATACAATCAGGAACAAAGGTGAATATTTATTTAGAATGAGAAAAAAAATCATCACAAATTAGCGCATTTGAAAAAGTTGACAAATACCACACCCAGCACAAAACCCGAGCCTTGGAGAGAAGCCCACACAAGTGAGGCTCCTGAAGGCTGAGCTTCATCAATATCCCAGAACGTCTGCCCTGCAGTCATTCTCCATCTCTCCCTGTGATGTCTGTGAGCCCGACCTTCGGAATGTATTCCAAACCTGCCCACTCTCACTACCGCCTTACCACCTTCGAGCAAGGCTCCCTCATCCCCCACCTGGACGGTTACAGCTGGTCTCCCAGTTTCCATTCTAGGCCCTTTACAGGGCTGTTCTTCACATAGCTTCCAGAAAGATCCTTCTTAAAGGTCAGGAAGTTCATGTCTCTGCCTGTTGTCCAGCCTACAGTGGTTCCCAGAGCACTTAGACCTGCCGTGTCCAGTATGGCAGCCGCTAGCCACAGGCGGCTGTTGAGCACGTGAAGCGGGGTTCACGCAACTGAGAAAGTCCATTTTTAATTTAATCTAATTAATTTGAGCTTAAAAACGGATGCCCAATTCAGTTATTAGAAAACCTTTTCAGCGTGTTTGGGACAACCTGGGCATGTGCATCCACGTTCTCACTGTAAGCATATGAAATCTAAACACTGATCAAGTATTTATGATAAAAATTCAGCACCTAAGTTGAGACGTGCAAGTATAGGTGTAAAACGTATACTGGATATTTTTAAATAGTATGAAAAAGGAACTTCAAATATCTCATTATTTTTTTACATTGATTGCATGTTGAAAGGTTAATATTCTGTATGATTGGTTAAATAAAATGTCATTAAAGTGATTTCACCTGTTTCTTTTTTGTTTTTTTAATGTGATTATGGGAAACTTTTGAATTACATATGTGGCTCATGTTTTATTTCTCTTGAGTAGTGCTGACTTGGAGTAAAATTCAATGTATTGAGATATCCTACATGATCTGGTTCCTGTTTCTCTGTGACCTTATCTCCTAAGACTTTCTTCATGACTGCCAGGTACAGTTGTCCAGGTTGTGTCCTACACAATGACGGCTGGTGCTAGGCTACCCAGAAGAGGATGCCTTTTTCTAAATAACATGAAGGTACTATATGGGCTAATAAACGCCCAGACTTGCCCCCCACTCTCACACCATTGGCCTTGCTGTCTTAGATTATTAGGAATCTCATTCCTGCTTCAGGGTCGATGGACATACTGTACATAGCCCTGGAATCCTCTTCCCAGTGGCTTGCTCCCTGAGTTCATTTGTGTCTTTGGTTTAATGTCAACTCTTCAGAAAGGCCTTCTACAATCACCTAGGAACACCTTGTCTAAAATGGCATCCAAGCCCCCAGTCGCTCTCTGACTTGATCTATTTTGTCTTCATAGGACTTACTGCCACCTGAAATCATATGGTGTATTTATTCACTTGTTTGTCTCTCCCACTGGAATGGAAGTTCATGAAGGTGAGAGCTTTGTCTTATCCACCTGTGTCTTCCCAGTGCCAAGAACAACGACTGGGCGTAGTAGGTTTGTTGACCTAATGAGTAGATTTCTGTCTCAAAAAGTGGCTGACAGCCTTTAAGGAGGCATAAGGTATAAAAGTGCTTTGTAAGTAGTTTGGATCACTGAAAGAAAAAGAAGAAAGAGAAAGAAAAACTTGCCCAGGTGGAAGTAGAGAATCCACTGAGGCATAGCCAGACACAGTTGGGCCTCCAGGATTTTGTTGTGTAGTTGGCAATAGACTCTCATACCAGTCCCATGAAAGGTGGCCTTTTAATGATATTAAAGAGGAAAGACTTCTAGAGACTCAGTAAACTCATTTGGGGGCTGGATTAGTCTGGACACATTGGTTGCAATCAGCAGGACCCCAACACATAACAGCTCAAGAGGGAAAGAAGGACCCATTGACTCACGTAACTGAAAGGCAGGTGACGCTGCTGGCTCTGGAGACCTCAGAAACTAAGCTCTAGGGGGGCCAGACTCTCCTACTCACTCCCTGTTTCCCAATTCCTCCCCATCTCTTGATTCTCATTCTCTGAGCTTGTCGGCAGCACACTCACCTGCTTCAAACAGACCCCTACAGGAGAAGTGAGAGAAGGACCTTAGCAGCTCGGGATTCTATGTGTAGAAATGGCCTCCCCAACAGGCTCTGCTTAGAAAACTTCAGGGAAGGATTCTGGTTGACCCATCCCTGGACCAGTCACTGCAGCCAAGGAGATTGCGTATCATGATCGGCAACCCCAGCACAGCCACTGTGATGGAGTGTGGATGGGAAGTGATGGGACCAGGGCTTCAGCCCCGGTCAGTGTGACTCCGTAGTTGATACTCTCAGTCACTAGGCAACACAACTTCCTGATCACAGACAAGGTCAGCACCTTGCTAGGAGGGCGGCACAAACCACCAGCCCCGTTGCTTGCTTCGTTTCCGAAAATGATGGAATGACTAATAGATGTTCTCGACAGGGGAAAGGATGAAAAGAAAATAGCTAACAGGTTGAATGGACTTCCAGCCTTGGTCTACAGAGGCTATTAGAATGACTTCTACAGCAGACAGGTACTAGATCAAACCGTGGTCAATACCAGGATGTTCTAAGCCAGATTGGAGAGAAGTAAGGGCAGATAAATTACTGTAAGCAGATGGCATCCACCTGAGAGAGCTGCAGGAGCTCATGGATGAAATTGGGGTGGTTGGTTGGCAGGAGTGTGGGTCCGCTGAGCTGGAGAGGATGTCAGCTCACAGATGTGACCCTGGCCGTTAAGAGCGCCACGGCAGGGCCCGGGGAATTACAGCACAGAGAAGTCAGCCCTCAGCCTCCATCTGGACCAAGCTGGTGGCGACTGGAATAAAGAAGTCTGTGGACTCGGAAATAACCCACAGGGGAAGGAATGAACGGGGTGTGGGAGCAACAGCAGCCACCCAGGTGTTGCCCAGAGAAATCACACCTGAGGGCTGTGCTGCGGACCTCCGAGGCCGAGGGGGCGAGTTGGCGCATGCGCAACACACCTGAGGGCTGTGCTGCGGCCCTCCGAGGCCGAGGGGGCGAGTTGGCGCATGCGCAAAGAGAGCCGAAGGCTCTCGTTTCCATGGGGTGATGCACAGCCAGCAGCCCACTTAGCCGGGGGAGAGTACGTTTTCTGAGTCACGCCGTCCTGGCTCCAGCCCCAGCTCTGCCACCAATTTAGACCAGGTGAACTTGGGCTGGTTGCACTGAGCCTCAGTTTCCTTACCTATAACATGAGGATAATCACACCTCACTCCAAAAGCAGCGTTGAGGATTTAAATTGATTTCTTTAACATCCAAAGACAATTTACTGCAACTTCCGTAGAATTGAATTTGTGCTGCAAGACACGTTGCATTTTTACAAAAGTACCTGGCAGGTAGCAGGTAGGTAAAAGCAGTGGCCAGTAGATTGACTACACCTGGAACCAAAGGGTTTTTCATCTGAGTTCTACAGCGCCTAGTGTATCTGGGGGCAAAGCCTTCAGAGCCGCTTTGGAGCATCTTTGGGAAGGTCTTTAACAGACTCCAGGCCTCCTTACCTGTTCCTCCCAAACAGCTCTGCTTGTATTTATTTTCTACCTAAGGTTCTTCCTGAGAAAATGTGTGGCATAGTGGGGTTCTTGGTCCCCTCTCCTCACATCGCATCCTCACTGCTGGTGGGGTCATTTAACATAGTTAATGATAGCTCGACACAATACTAATACAAGTTCATTTGCCTCTAGATTTACCACCCCAAAGTCTGAAGCGTCTATACCTTTAGTGCAGTGGCTGAAAGCAGGAGCTCTGGAGCAGACTGCCTAGGTCTAAATCCTAGCTCTGCCTTTGCTGGCTGTTGTCACCTTAAGCAAGTTACTTAACAACTCTGTGCCTCAATTTCCTCACCTGTAAAATGGGATCGATCATAAAAAATACTTGGCTCATACGGCTGCCCTGAGGATTGAACGAGTTAATAAATGCAAACTGCTAAGCATAGTGCTTTGCATTCTTAGCTACTGATGCCACCATCACATCAGCATCAACATCATCTCCACCACCACCACCACCGTCATTATCATCATCATCATCACCATGGTTATCTTTATTATCACAAGCATCATCATCTCCATCATCACTGTCACCACCACCATCATCACCATCCCACCATCTTCATCGTGAACGTCATTATCACCACCATCATCACTACACCCACAGAAAACTGTGATGCTTTCTTTTGCCCTACAGGATAGAACACATATTCCCTGACTTTGACTGTGCAGGGAGCCAGAAGCTGGAGATCAGGACTCTGGACAGGGGAGTGGGTTGAAAAGGGAAGATGGAGGGTGACCTATGAAAAAGATAGGCTCCCCTATAGCCTATATCTGAGGCCAATTCTGCAAAGACTGAAAGGTGACCCAGGCAGGAAAGGGCTGTTTCCTGTGTTGCACCCTTCCCTGGGCTCCTTGTTACTATTCATAATCAGCTACCCATTGACTGAGTGCCTTTTCTGGTCTTGATCAATACACTCACACCCTTCTAGATGTCCAGTGGTGGCACAACAGTAGGGTAATTAAGGATTTTGCTGCTACAAAGGTTCAAAAAACACCTACATAAACTTTCAAGACTTCAAGGAATTTTATTCACTAAAGACCTTTTGAAATAATTGAGCCACTGACCAGTTGAGATGGGGGCTATATTGACACAGTCAGGGAATGATGGAGAGTAGGGAACAAATGCCAATAACAAAGGGACAGAGGCTTTTCTCCACAGAGAGGTGTAAAGGGCAGGACTCCTGGAAGATCAGTGCCAGCCCCAGTTGTGTTTAATATTCTTTTGCAAGGCCTGCAGGAAGTGGGTAGGGTGTATGGCAGAGAAAGCTCCGGGTTAGCAGATAAAAGGACAAGGGCTGGAAATTGATGGCAGGAAAACAGGAAGATCTCAAGGCTCTGTGCAGGTGAGCAGGAAGGAAGGAGGTGAGATGGAATGTGAGCACGTTCAAGGTGATACTCTTAATAAAATGGGAAGTCTTGGACTGCTTTGGAGAAGTCACCATGCTGCAGACATCACCAAGAGGAACGTTAAAAACAGCATGGGAAGGTTGCCTGTCACTTACACGCTATTTTCATTTCCACATTTCCCCCACATTCCCTGTGCTTGGGGGATGTTCTGAGCTCCAGCACGGTAATACCAAGGCTGGGAACAGCTGAACTGGGGGACTGGGTCAAGGGGGGGGTCTGCTATCTGCTGAGTGGGCCATCTGGCTTGTTCAAGTGCTAACAGCCTTGTTACCTTCCAGAGGATGACCTACAGAGAGGAAAAGGCCATAATGCTGCTATCACTCTTCAAAATGCCCTATCAACTCAAGTGGTAGATGACTGTTTTTCTCTCCAGAATGCTTGTGTGCGACCAGCGATCTCCCAGGCCCGGTGGCAATATTTGTGAGCCACAAATGCTTAGGATGAGCTGGCTACAAAGCTACTTCCTCTAGCTTGTGCCCTGGAGTTCAGTACCCAGTGTCGAGTTCCCTGTTGTTTAGATTTCCAGTGTGAGCTCATTGCATGAATGGCCTGAGAGGACCCTCCAGCCAGCTGGCTCTCCCAAATGAGCTCCTTCTACCTTTTTCACTCCTCCATTCTCTTCCATAAGGCTGAGTATAAGAGCAAAGCAGGCTGGGCTTTGCAACAGTATTATATGTCATCTAAATAAATACATTTCACTGGGGAAAACATGCTAAATATGATATTCCCATGAGTCACAAAACAGCTGTGCTAGCTTTGCAGCGTGAATCTGCTCCCCTATCAGTGCTAACGATTGGAGATCACATTTCAGAACGGGCGATCCCCAGAGCCGCAGAAGGGGTCAACTCCTGGCATTCTGAGGGGGCCCTCAGAACTGCTATGGAAAGTTCATTAGCCATAAAGACTAACACCCAAATAAAATATGATGAGGGTCTGAGGAGCTGGACACAGATTTGAAGTCCATGGAGAGGGCGAGAGATGGGCAGAGACAGTTCTACAAAGCGAAATGATTAGATCTCCCTTTGCTTCAATTCCTGTTACAATGGAAAAAAATAAATCAAGCCCAGCATGCCTCCCACCCACCCTCCACCACCACTGCCAACTGCTAAGGATCTTGGTCACAAACAATTGAGCTAATATTGACAAAGACACTTTGTAAAATTTAGAGTACTATTGGTGGACAGGGGAGACAGGCTTTAGAATAAAGTTAAACCCCAGATTTCTTACTTTCAAATGTCAGAGGGTCTTAAAGGATGGCTTTGGCTGTGGCCATGTTCAATGCATTCAAAATACAGGACGTAGGGAAAAAAGGAGTGTTTCGTTTTACTCTCCCCAAATGGCAGTTTGGTTCTGCATTTCTGTAACCTAATTAATGGGAGAGCACTCGTGTTGCAGTGGAGGAAGGCTCGCTGTGACATCACCATAGTTTCCCGATGCACTGTACAGAGGGGAGAACTCGGGAAGTAATCTCTAAATCACACTAACAGATTGCCTGTTTTCTTGAAACCCTTTTTTTTCAAGAACGTTTTGAGACCACTCCCAGGAGAGAGCCAACGGGCGAAAGGTATGAGGATATCACTGTCAACTGTTTATAGAGAGTTTTGAGGGAGGTTATCCTAACAGGGCTTCCGCCTTCAAACCTTAATCCTTTTTGGGCCTCTGCAAACACCAGGCTCCTTTTTCTTAAGTCTGAGAATGCCTCTGGCACAGGTAGACTTAAGGACCTTTCAGAGGGAAGGAGCAATAAAGAGAACAGGTCTAAGATGCTGTGAAGCTCTCCGCGGTCCAATTCTTCCCATTGCCCTGGCTTTGATTTTTAACGTTCATTCCAACTGCTTGGGAATCTCTGAAGCCTGTCAGTCCCCATCCTGTGCCGAGAATCACATGTGGAACCGCTGCCTTCCAATAAAATATCTGAAATTAAATCCTTGTGTCCTTTGATAGCATCTTTCAATAACAGAATTGCCTGCTCAGTTGTTCAGATAGCACTTCCTGCCTATGCAGAGCAACAGTATACAGAACAGAGTTAATACGCTTAACATTCTATTTTCGGAGGCCTATACCATAGAATATCTTTGTTAGTATAATTAATTTAATTCAGTCGTGCCTACCCAGAAATTTTTTTAATCGTATTGCTATTTGAATAGGTGATGTGATTATAATAAGCTAACATTTTTTTTTAACAAATGCATATTTATTGTCAGATGATAGGAAGATATTGAGAGAGGCCTGGAAACCATTACCGCGAAGGCTTGAACAACCACAATTTACTGCAAAGAGATAAAAACCGAACACCTCAGCCATATTATCGCCATAATTGTCTGCTGTTTACCCATCTTGTAAAATAAACGGATCATGAAATGTGAGAGCACGTTTCAAAACATACATGGAAGGTGTTAGAGTGATTATGCCTAGGCTGCCTGACTTAATTGTAAATTGTTTTTCTTTCAGCTGGAAGTGAGACGGTATTGATTAGTAGCGGTTTTGACAAGATCGGAAGTCCATGGACTTCCTTCAGAGGGAACTCTGCAAAGGTGTCTGCATCCCTCCGAGGGTTTACAAAGAAATTTTTTTGTAGCTTTTAATGGCATTTTGTTGTTTGTTAATCCCTGGTGTGGGCACAAACCAGAAGATTCGAGATGTGATCAGTGTACAAGTGGCTCAAGTGTTAACGCGGAGCTTTTCTCTCTGAACGCCCGGTGGCAAAGGCAAAAGCTGGACTGCACCGGGCGGCCCCAGGGAACTGCCGACGAGGATGCGTGCACAGCCACCGCGCCAGCTATCTCCTGCCACTTCAGAGGTGCTGGCAGCAAAGTGAAATCTAACTCGACACTCGTCTCCTTCCTTCCCAGTCACTCTGTTCCGTGCCTTTGCCACCAACAGATTTTCATTCTCAGCAGCCAGAATAATGTATTGGTTTCCACTGTTCTCCTTGGCTGAATCCTCAAGTACGCCAACTCCCCGCTTTTCTGGACGGACTCTCCGTAGTTCAGCTGGCGTCTCATCAGCGCCTTGCTGATCCTCCAACCTTCCTCCAGAGTCGTGGTTCTTCCCTGTCCCTCAAGTCGGAGAGGAATAACAAGCAAACAGACACCATCCAGTTTAGGTTAAACCGAATGGGGGATGAACTCTACCACATTTTTGCTTTGTTGAGGGAAGCTCAATATCGCCCTTGTACAGAGAGCAAATCAGCTTCACCAAGGCAACAAATGTTGCCCTTTTTCTCCTGGTCCAAAGTTCTGCATTTCCCACTCACAGCTGAGGCTCTTAATTTTGTCCTCACCGGGAGAGTTTTCTGAGCTTTAAGATGCCCCGTTTTACCTAGATAATCAGTGCCATGCTCTTGTTTGGTGCAAAAAACAAAACCATTATGGTATAGATTCTTTAGGTAAGTCAGGAATGGGGTCTAAACATGTAGGTAATGGGTCTGGTGATCAAATTCAGACTGTCATCGTGGCGATGCATCTTCCAAGGAAAACCACACAGAGTGTACATAACTCTGATTAACCTCACTGCTGCAGACAAAGCAAAGTGATAATACGGAAGTGAAAAATGCCTCCTTTAAAATAGAAGTAGAATTCTGCTGGGCTCTGTGGAGTGCGTGCATGCGTGTGTGTGTGTGTGTGTACGTGTACGTGTGTTTCACACCAACCTCCATTATTTTTCTAGTCTTAAGCAGAGACTTCCATCAGTCCATTAATTTCCATGACAGATTCCAGTGAACTGAACAGTCAGTGGGAGCATCTGGATGGTCCTCGCACACCGGGAAGCAGGTAGATGGAGCACAGCCCACCAACATGCAACACCAGGAAACAGATCACGTGTCAGGAAACTTCAAAGTGCTGCCTCCTTCCAGTCCAGCTGCGAGACCCCACCAGCATGCATCTGAAGTCTCTCCCTTTTAAAATAACATACCTCCGAGTTTTGTTGTGTAAGTGAACATTTTTGACAAAAATGACGTGAAGGGTTAACGTTTAAAAACTCTGGCTGCGAGTGAGGGATCTGATTGGGGCACTGAAGAGAGGCAAACCCTGGACACATGTCTAAAAATAACATCTACATCTCCCTTTGCAGCTATAATTTTTTTCACATCCCTGGCGAGCTGTCTGAAGGCTGAGATGGGAAGCTCTCCCAAGCCTCTCCCTCAGTCCCTGACACTTGGTTCTTACTTTATTTAAAGCAGACATCAGGCAAGGGGAACAGGAAACGGAGGGCCGGGAGGGGGTTGGGGAGCATGGTCAAATCCACCTACAGCCTTTGGCGGGACACCAGCTCCCTAAACAGCCACAGGTACAGAAGGATTCTGAAAACCACCCCAAACTTAGGTCTACTTCCCGCTGCTTTTCAGGGCCCAGGAAGTGAACAGTGGGGCTCTTCCTCACGTTAACACGGAGCCCCTGCCTTCTGATTGGATCAGCACCGAGGAATTTTCGAAAACAGCCCTCGGGATGAACCTCACAGATAACGCTGAGAAAATGAAGTCAGCCGTTACAGAGAATATCCTGTAGGATTCTGCATGATTCCTTGATACAAACGTAAAAAATGACACACAATTTACTGACGGTGATGGAAGTGACAACAGTGGTTATTCTTTGAGGTCATTGGGAGGACCTTCGGCAGTGCTGGATTCTATACTGTGCTCTGGATGCATTTACCTCGTAAAGATTTATCAAGCTATAAACTTGAGATGGGTTAATTCACTGTATGTTAGTTACACCTCATTAGTTATGCCTTTATATAATTTCTCTCTCCTTCTAGTTCATATAAAATGAAAAACATCAAACGTACAGAATTGTATGGGGAACGATAGCTTAAATGCTGTGTATTCACAATTTAACTTTTTTTTTTTTTTTTTTTTTTTTTTGCGGTACGCGGGCCTCTCACTGCCGTGGCCTCTCCCGTTGCGGAGCACAGGCTCCGGACGCGCAGGCTCAGCGGCCATGGCTCACGGGCCCAGCCGCTCCGCGGCATGTGGGATCTTCCCGGACCGGGGCACGAACCTGTGTCCCCTGCATCGGCAGGCGGACTCTCAACCACTGTGCCACCAGGGAAGCCCCACAGTTGAACTTTAACAAGACTTAATATTCTGTTGTTTCCTCCAAATTTTTTTCTTTTCTTTTTGAAGAAATAAACATTACAGGTAGAACTGAAGTCCCTGATGTGTCTGTTTCTAATCCCACTGCTCTCCCTCCCTCTCCAGAGGTAAGTACCATCCTGCCTGTAGTGTTATTCATTATATCTTCCCAACATAAGTATTTTGTATAGCCATAAAAGATGCATTGTATTGTTCTGTAGGCTTTTAAACTTTACGTAAGGGTTATCATATAGTTTGAATCATTTTGCAATCTTTTCTTTTCAGGCAAGAGGTTTTGTTTGGGGGATTATCCGTATGGATTCATGTAGCTCTATTTCCTTCATTTTAACCACTATAGTGTACTCCACTGTGAAAATATACTGTGATGTGTTTGTCCATTCTCCTAAAGATAGACATTTGAGTGACAGAGGCTGTTGGTTGCTTCCCAATGCCCCTTCTTCCTTTCTTAGTAACAGACCCCACGTTTATTCAGAGTAGCAATGTGCCCAGTTAAAAGGATAGATTTCCCCACGTTTCTTGCTCCCAGGTCTGGCCCCTAGAATGTAAGCAGGGGTTCCTGGGTAGTACTTAAGAGAAGACTCCTTTAAAGAGGGACAAGCTGGGGCATGCCCTTTTGCTCTTCTTCCCCTTCCCTTTTCTTGTTGCTTGGAATGTGAACTTAATAGCCGGAGCTCCAGCAGCCACCTTAAACCATGTGGTGATGGTGAGGATGGAAGCCACTTGCTAAGTCTGACAAAGCAGGAAGACACAAGATAACTGGGTCACTGGTGACTTTGTGTAGCCTTCACCCCAACCCTGAGCTTTTCTTTCAATCTGAGAAAATAAACCCTTACATAGATAGGTCTCTATTGCTACCAGCTGAACATTTCATTGTCGTTACTAACTGGTAGAATTTGGGGGTTATTATAAGCAATAATGCAATGAATGATCTTGGACCTGTCTTACTGTGCTCTTGTGTGAGAGTTTCAGTAAGGCATTGTGATACAGTAAGAAATACATATTTGGTCTCATTCCAGGTTCTTGATGCAGAACTTCTAAAATCCTTAGAATTTCCCAAGTGACAGGGATGATAGGAGCATCTTTTAGTATTCCTAACAAGCCCCTTTCAAGCATACCTGAGTTTACACTAATAAGGGGACTCAGGGTGGGTCCCTCAATAACTCCAGGATGGGGGCTGGTTGCCAGAGGGACCAATCAAGTAATTAGAGGGTTGGAGTTTTCACCCCTACATACGGACCTCCCGGAAGGGAAGAGGGGCTAGAGATCGAGTCAAATCACCAATAGCCATGATTTAATCAGTCATGACTATGTAATGAAACCTCCATAAAACCCCTGAATGATGGGGTTCAGAGAGCTTCGGGGAACACATTGAGGAGGGTAGTGCACCGAGAGAGAGGGGACATGGAAGCTCTGCTCCCCGTACCCTGCCTTGTACATCTCTTCCATCTGGCTGCTCTGAGTTGTATCCTTTATAACAAACAGTTACAGTAAGTAAAGCTGTTATCTGAGTTCTGTGAGTCATTCTGGTGAATTATTGAACCTGAGGAGGGGATCACGGGAACCCCCGGTTTATAGACAGTGGCTCAGAATTACAGGTGGTAACCTGGAACTTGTCACCGGCATCTGAAGTGGGTGGGGGCCGTCTTGAGGGACTCAGCCCTTCACCGGTGGGTTTCTGCACTAACTCTGGGTAGTTGGTGTCAGAACTGAATTGAATTGTAGGACACCCATTTGGTATCAGAGAGTTGGAGAACTGATTGGTATGAGGGAAAAAACCACACATTTGGTGAAAACATTTCAGGCACACACCTGGAAACAGACCTGGAGGGAGGTAGGGCGTGCCCGTATCCAGTTTTACAAGACACCGCCAAATGTTCTTTCAAAGCTTGTGCCAAGTTATATTCGCACCGCATATATGAGAGTTTGTGTTCCTCTCCGTTCTTGACGCTCTGAGTATTGTCAAACTTTAAAATTTTTGCCTATCTAATGGGTGTGAAACATTCTTATATATATATATATTTAGTATCTTGGGTTTTTTTTTTTTACATCTTTATTAGAGTATAATTGCTTTACAATGGTATGTTAGTTTCTGCTTTATAACAAAGTGAATCAATTATACATATACATATGTTCCCATATCTCTTCCCTCTTGCGTCTCCCTCCCTCCCACCCTCCCTATCCCACCCCTCCAGGCGGTCACAAAGCACCAGCTGATCTCCCTGTGCTATGCGGCTGCTTCCCACTAGCTATCTATTTTACATTTGGTAGTGTATATATGTCCATGCCTCTCTCTCGCTTTGTCACAGCTTACCCTTCCCCCTCCCCACATCCTCAAGTCCATTCTCTAGTAGGTCTGTGTCTTTATTCCTGTCTTACCCCTAGGTTCTTCATGACATTTTTTTTTTCTTAAATCCCATATATATGTGTTAGCATACGGTATTTGTATTTCTCTTTCTGACTTACTTCACTCTGTAAGTATCTTGTTTTAATTTGCATTTGACTGATTCCTAGTGAGACTGACCTTTTTTTCCCCCCATATATTTATGTGCTATTCAGTTTTCCTTGTCAGTGAATTATCTGTTCATTTTCTTTGTCCATCCTTCTACTGAGTTTTTTGTTTTCTTGTAGGAATTTTTCATATATTCTGGAAACCTCATCTTAATCAGTTATCACTTCTCCTCATCCGTGCCTTATATTTTCACTTTGTCTCTTGTTGTCCAGAGATTTTGTTTTATTGTAGTCAAATTTATCCATCCACATTTTCCCTTACAGTTTATACTTTTTCATGTCTTGCTTAAGAAATCCTTTCCTACATGGAAGCCATAAAAATATTTCTCTGTATTTTCTATTAAGAGTTTTCTAATATTGTTTCTTACATATCAGTCTTTAGTCCATCAGGATTTTATTTTTGTATACATTGTGGAGAGGCAACTCATTTTTATATGGATTATGAATTGGCCTGTATTCTTTCCCCACTGATGAGAACATTAGTTAGTTTCCACATACGTTGGTTTGTCTCTATTCTTCCTTTCTATTCTGTTGCCCTATCAGTTTATTTCTGTGTTACTATTGCACTATTTTAAACCCCAAAGCTCTGTTTGATACCTAGTAGGGCAAGTTCCATGTTATCTGTTTCCTTTCATCCACAAATGTGTAGACTATTCTTGGCCTTTTCTCCTTCACATGACATTTTGAATAAGTTTGGGAAAGTTCCTTGAGAATTCCTGTTTGGATTGAATTCAATTTATAAATTAAATTGGAGGAGAATTAATATCTTTATTACATTAAAGATTCCCAACCTTTTATATGATTTATCCGTGCTTTAAAAAAATTTTTTCCTCTGGTCATGTTTTGTACTTTCTTCATAAAGTTTTTGTAAAATTTATCTATTCACAGTTGGTGTAAGTCATTTGTTTGCTGTTGTATTTTTCTTCTATTACTATTTTTTTTATTAATTAATTTATTTTTGGCTGTGTTGGGTCTTCGTTGCTGCACATGGGCTTTCTCTAATTGCGGCACGGAGGCTACTCCTAGTTGTGGTGCCTGGGCTTCTCATTGCGGTGGCTTCTCTTGTTGCAGAGCATGGGCTCTAGGCGCGCAGGCTTCAGTAGTTGCAGCACGCGGGCTCAGTAGTTGTGGCGCACAGGCTTAGTTGCTCCGGGGCATGTGGGATTTTCCTGGACCAGGGCCCGAACCCGTGTCCCATGCATTGGCAGGCAGATTCTTAAGCACTGCGCCACCAGGGAAGTCCCTTCTATTACATTTTGCGTGTCTTTTCCTTCTATGAAATTTCTAACTGGTTTCTATTGTTATACAAAATGCTATTGATTTTGCATTTTGATTTTATATCCCAAACATTACTGATCTCTTATTAGTATGGGATCTAAGTTTTCTGGTTTACACCTGTTGTCCTGAGATCCCATCAGGTTTAGCATTAGTCCCAGGTCTCTCATTTTTAATGTTATATTATTAGCAATTGCATTTACATGAACCAGAATGGACATGGTAGACCTCATCTTTGTAATTCCAGCTTCTGCAGTGGTCTTGCCTACATCTCGTCTGAGAAATCCCGGTCTTTCTGCAGTAAACACAATTCTCACTTTAACACATGGTTTAGCGTGAGCAACAACCAGTGAGAACCCACCTTTTTTTTCCCGACTCTTTTTACACTCCAGGTAACTGACACCTCCCTTTATAGGATAACAAACAGGGCACTGGCTGGTAGAACAAAAGTGCTTGAACCTTCTTTGTTTGTGACACCATGAGGATCTGGTTTGCCTATCATGATTACACTGAGTTTATAAAATTGTTTCAGTAGCTTACCTTCTTTTCCTAGTCTCTGTAATAGCTTTTATGAGATGAGGGCTCTCTCTTCTTTGAAGTTTTGTTAGAACTCACCTGTAAAACAGAATCCGGGCCTTTTGCCTGTGTACGGTGTCTGGGGTATGGTTTGTGGGGGTATTCTTGATTGTCGATTCCATTTCTTTAATAGTTTTGGTGCATTTAAACCTTCTTGAATCAATTTTGGTAGTCTACATTTTTCTAGAAAATGATTCACTTCATTCCAGTTTTCAAATTTGTTGGCATAAGTTATTCATTGTGTCCTCCTGATGAAAACAAAAATCTCAACTGTATCTGTGTTTGTTTACCCCTTTCTATACCTATTGTTTATTTATGCCTTTTTGATCCACTTTTAAATCTTGCTAGAGGATTGTCTATTTTGTTTGATTAAAAAGGCAGCTTAAAAACAATACTTTCTCCTTGATCCCAGTTTTCTATTTCACGTATTTTCATTAAAAAATTTATTAATTTTTCTCTGTTAAACAAAAAAAATAGCATTTTTAAAAAAGCAGTAGTTCATTGCATTTTCCAATGTACTTCATGAATTTTTGTGCTGTTTCTCATTTTTCATGCCTTTCTTCTTTGTTTGCTTCCTCTGGTATTGAGAATCTGCTGATAATAAACTCTCTTATTTGTTGTATGTCTGAAAATGTCTCTGTTTAGCCTTGACTACTGGATAGTAGTTTAGCTGGGTATAGAATCCCAGGGAAGGCATTTTAAAGAAATTTTCTTGATTGTGTTCATTACATTTTATAATTATACACATTGTGTGATTATTTGAAAAATGTCTATCTCCCACCGGAATGATTTTTGTTTCTTTTGCCCACCACTGTGTATCCTAGTCTCTAGAGCATTGCCAGGTACATAGTAGGCACTCAATAAACAGTGTGCAATGAGTGAATGAGTGAATGAATGAATCCTTCACTGGGCCCTCTGTTTTCTGACAGCAAGGTGGGTGTCTTCTTCTTCAGGGCTGAGTCCCAGTGCCTTGCTTAGTGCCTGACAGTAGTAACTAAATAAACATTTGTTGAAGGAATAAATGAATTCACCCTAGTTCTAAAACAAGAGCCTAAGGACAGTAATCTTAGGAATCAGTGCCTTTTGAAAGGCAATCTTTGGAATCCCCTGGGTTCACATTTTCTTTTTGAAAATTTCTTCTCTGGGGTTAGCTGCAAGGGATCTGGGGGTAGAGAGGAGCTTTCATGAAAGCGAAACCCTCCTTCGAAAGGGAGTGTTCCCTTTCACCAAATCTGCACAAACTTGCAAAGATCTATTCACAGAAAGGAGAATGTTCTCCAGCTTAGCTAGGAGCCTGGCTGAGTCCTCTTTTCTAAATGGACTACAAGGCATCATCACTGGTGGCTCCTTTAAAGGAAGAGGGTGTCACACCAGGAAAGGTGACATCCAGATGCAGACTGCACAGGCCGGCACAGCAGCTAATAAAATATTCAGCAGCTGCTGCTGTGGTGTCAGTGAGGACAGTGCCGCCCAGGGCACTAGGATTTTGCAGAAAGGCCCAATGAGGTAGGGGCCTTTGAGGACATGGTACAGGAGGCATTTAAAGTCAGCCCCCTGAGAGCACTAATGCACTTCGATTTGGCCATTTATAAAGTAGAAGGAACTATTAGGACTCGGAAAAGACGCCACGTCTGCACCATTTGAGGACGCAGGGGTCACCTGCGTGTCAACAGCGTAAGAGGGTCATTCATAAAGCCTTTAGTCCGTTCATCGGCCCTAAAACCCTGCTCACCACACCCAAGCAGGCTGCTGCGTTTCGCCACGCTCTGGTCAAGTCTAACAGTTCTCAAAAGTCCGGTCTCACACACGTAGAGTCCCAACTGCAGGCGGTTTCTATAGACACAGGCGGCACCCCGTCCCACTCAAAACACCCCCTTTAGATCGGAGGGCAGTAATCTTGTAACAGACACCCTCTACCAGCGGGTGGCAGGCCTCCAGTGCACATCTCTGCCCCGGTCACCCTTAAGACCACCCAGTTCACGGACAGCCATGTTGGAGAAAGACAAAAGGAGGAGAAAAATGAGTTTTAAAGACGCCAAAGCTAACGTGTTAGCGAGATTTTAAAAACATGTGTTCCTTGGCTCGCCGAGCAGGCCGTTTCTCAAACTGCGTCTCCTTCAGCCATGACGTCTTCTCTGAAACATGGGAGTATAAACAGAGGACAACACCCCTTCCACATAGTGGTGCAGACGCAGGCAGGACACAGCTGCCAGAGGAAAAGAACAGAATCAGAAGAGCGAATTGGGTTTTGAGGCATCAAAGTAGGTTTTCCAAACAAAGGAGAGTGGCTGTTTCTTTGTTAGGAGGGAAAAAAGCCATCCTGGGACATACTTGACAGTCACCCTTTAATGTTGATATATGACGAAAACGTTGTTTTGATCTGCAGCCCGCCATTAGGCCTTGCCTTCCGGAGACTCTCCAGCTTCTGCGTCCTCGAGAAAGGGACTTACTGAGTGGCTTAACACATCTTTCAAGTAAAGATTAACAACAATGATAATAATAAAGTGACAAATTGGCTTTGAATCTTGGCAAAACGGAAAACCATGTGTTTTGAGAGTTGCTTCATTCACTGGTAATTAAGTTTTCTTTTTCCCCACAAAAATTAGACTTTTTTGGACCCATCCCATAGCTTGAAGCATGTGAGCCTCTTAATAGGGACCTCTCTCCTCTTTTGAAGATCAAATCCTGGCTAGTTTTGTTTGAAGTTCAGAGCCCTGTATGGGATCCGAGGCTCATTAATGAAATAGTAGCGCATATTTGGAATATTTCTACAACCCCAAAGACTTCATCCTAGGAGGGAAATGTAATAAGGACTCACTGACTTTAACCAAAAAAAAAAAAAAAAGATGGTCTCCAAGTTCCTCTGACATTATGGAATTGAACATATGTCTTCATGCCCTGGGCCACCCAAAGGACTCAGGCATGAGGATGCCAGTGTACTATCTGCATCTCTTCTAATCAACGCCCAGCCCAGTCATCAGCCCTCTCGTCAGCAAAAGTCACTGAGCGTTTGGGTATCTACACAGCTTGTTTGTCTTGAGTTAGAGCAGCCTTGCAAAACACAGATGTTTTCCTTTTAATCCTGTTTGCACTTCGCAGCGGTCACACTCGAAGTTATCTGGCTGCAGGAGACCCCTCCAAGACTGATCATGCAAGAGAAAAGGCATCTGATTTGGGGCTGGTCCCTGCCTCTCTGCATTGCTGAGCACAGTTAATTCATCTGAAGAGAATGGCTTATGAGGGTGGGGAGGAACATATAAATACCTCTTTTTTTTAATGGTAACGCTATAGAATCTCATCACCAGGCCCTTCAAGGTCAGTTTATGACTGTGCTTTATGTGCTTTTGGATATTCGCTCCTCCACCAGGATTTGCATAGAGCCTTCCTGGCTTTCCCGAGAGAGACGATTCAAGAGCTCAGACTGATGGCAAACACTCTGGACTCAGCAAGTCTTGGGCCTGCTGCTTCCTTGGCTGTGTGACCTTGGGCAAATTACTTTACCTCTCTGGGCTGCTTCTTTATCAGTAAAGAGGAGCTGAAACAAATATCTACATCATGGGGCTATGGCAAAAATTACGGGAGATACTGCGCAGAGACACGTAAACATGCAGTGCGTGTTTGCTATTCTTTGATTTAATCTCTGTCCCTTGGGCAGAGATTTTTTTCCTCGTTTCGGGCCCTTGATCTCATAAGAGCCAGCTCAAGGATCAGAGCCTCGGAATGAAGCAGACCGTGTGTGTATTTCTCCTCTGCCCGCGAAAACGTCCACTTTGCTCCCTCCTTTGGATCAAGGAGCAAAGGCTGCTACGAAACACGATATTACCACGTTACTCACACCCTATGGATACCGTGATCCAAGATTTGGATCAGCCCTAGAGAGAGGCTTGGTCTTAGATGAATAGGACATAGGGCAGATAGAGGTCCAGATTCAATAAGCGTTAACTGAGAGTCTACTCTGTGCCAGGAAATTTGTTAGGTCTATTCTTATGTCCAAAACAAAACTCTAGGACAGGTATCATTATGATCTCCATTTTATAGAAGAAGTAACGGCGTTAGGGGAAATAAATAATTGGTCCAAGACCCAAAAGTCCCCCTCTGCCACCGGGATAAAGACCCAAGAGGTGACCCAAGAGGGTCATGGTGTGACCCTCTATCCATCCACCTCATCTCCATCTCCTACCTTATACCTCACTGTAACCCAAGGCAAATCCAGCCTTCTTTTTCCTGCCTTAAGGGAGACTAAGCTCCAAAGGCCAGCAGCACAACCAACAGAAAATCCAACCTCCCAAAAGCACGGAACTCTAATGACAGCCTTTACTGGCAATATCTTATGGACGGTCTTAACACACGGAGGAAAATCCTAAAAACCCACTTTCCCTACCTCTCACCGCAAGCCCTCATCCTTATGGGAGCTGCTCATCCCATTTCCTTTTCTCCCTCATTAATTCTCAAATGTCACCCCCTTATTCTCCTCCCCCTACGATGCACCTGCTCTCCTTTCTCCAGGGAAGAGTGTGGCCAGCCCTGGCGTCCTACCCTGTCCTCTCTACTCCTTGCCAGGTTAGCACGGCAAAGCCCAGTGGGGAGGGAGGTCTGAAGATTGCAAACAGCAATGCTGACAGTTTTTGTCTTTATCCCATTCACACTGCATTTCCAGCTGATAACTTCCCTGCGGGGGCCACGCCACTTAAGGTCTTTTCTCACGCAGTCCTCTCTGCCCCAAGCAGCCTACTTCTCCCGTGACTCTCCTCCTCAAGCCCTACTGCCCACTCAGAGGAGGCCTTCTCTGACTGACCCACCCCTTCACCTGGGCAAGAGGCTCAGGGGCCTCTTCTCTGGGCTCCTGAACATCCCCGACCATAACTCATGTATAGTGGTTACCACGCCATACTGCCACCCAGCTGTCCCCTCTTCTCCTTGGTTTCGCTTTCCTTGGCTTCAACTGCATGGTCAACTACGATCCAAAAATACCAAATGGAAAATTCCAGAAATAAACGATTCCCAAGTTTTCCTTTGTGTCCTGTTCTCTGTAGCGTGATGAAATCTCTCGCTGTCCTGCTCAGTTCCTCCTGGGACGTGAATCATCTCTTTGTCCAGCGTATGCTGCTGTTAGGCACTTAGTAGCCGTCTCTGTTATCAGATCTACCGTCACGGCGTCACAGTGCTTGTGTTCAAGTCACCTTCATTTTATTTAATAAGCGCCCCAAAGCGCAAGAGTAGTGATGCTGGCAATTAGGATATTCTCTTGCTGTGCCTAATTTATAAATTCAGCTTTATCACAGGTATGTATGTATAGGAAAAAACGTAGTCTATATAATGTTCAGTACTATCCACAGTTTCAGGCATCACTGGGGGTCTTGGAACATATCCCCCTTGTTTGAGGGGGGGACCCCTGTTTTCATTTATAGATCCATCTCCTGCCATATTGCGAGTTTCTTGGGGGCCCAACAGCAAGCTCTCTCCAGATAATTGCTTCTGGTTGTTTTTGTTTGTTTGTTTGTTTTGTTTTTTTTTGCGGTACGCGGGCCTCTCACTGTTGTGGCCTCTCCCGTTGCGGAGCACAGGCTCTGGACGCGCAGGCTCAGCGGCCATGGCTCACGGGCCCAGCTGCTCCGCGGCACGTGGGATCTTCCCAGACCGGGGCACGAACCTGTGTCCCCTGCATCGGCAGGCGGACTCCCAACCACTGCACCACCAGGGAAGCCCACTTCTGTTGTTTTTTAAGAGTGCCTTAAACAAATAAGAATTGATTCTTCTCAACACCAAAAAGACAAGAGGTGTCCTTACTAGCACTGATTCAGCAGCACAGAGGCAGGGCCAGCCTCCCCGAGGTCCTATTGGGCTTCCCCTCCTGCTGAAGCCTCATCACCGCATAATGGCTCCTGTGACTCTAGACAGTGCAGCCACGTTCAAGGCAGGAAGAAACAGGGAACAGACGTAAAGTCAGCTGTCCGAACTTTGACCGGGCATGCAACGGCTTCCCTAGAACCCAGCCTGGTCTTGAACCTGAACCAAGGTGTCTTACTGGCCATTGCTGGGAGACAAACCTTTTCCCCAGCTTGTTTCATGGATTGTTATGACCTGATTTGTTTTGCTTTTTTCTTTCTTTGGACTAAAAGTCATATAACACAAGATAACCATTTTAAAGTGAGAAATTCAGTGGCCTTTAGTACATTACAGCTGTTGTGCAACCCTCACTTCTATCTAGTTCCAAAACATTTTTGTCCCCCCAAAAGGAAACCCCACACCACCAAGCAGTTACTCCTCATTGCCCCCGCCCCCTGCCCCTGGTAACACCAGTCTGCTTTCTGTCTCTACGGATTTCCCTGTTGTACGCATTTCATATAAGTGGACATATACAATACATGACTTTTTGCATCGCCACCTTTCACTTAGCATAAAGTTTTTGAGGTTCACCCACGCGGTAGCATGTACCAGAGCCTCATGCCTTTTTGTGATGAATAATTCTCTGTCGTGTGGATATACCACAATTAGTTTGTCCATTCATCCATTGACGGGCATTTGGGCTGTTTATCATGTGATTTGAGCCCAGGCATCCTGGCTCCAAGTCCCTGCCGTGGACCCCTGTAGAATGCCAGGGCCTGGTCCTTGGGGTGAATAAGGGCTTCAGGGTTACCCTTGTTGCCTGGAGGGAGTGAGCTTGCTCCTGAGATGGGGAGGGGACACTTGGGGACCCACTGGAAACCATCTTTGTCTGCTTCCCAGCCCTGCCTGGCCCTGTGAACATCCGCCTTTGGGGAGCCTCTGCCGTCCATACCCACTTAGGGCTGCCACCAGGGAAAGCAGTAGCTGTCTTCAGCTGGGGTCATCCAACCCACAACTGCATTGGCTGGTGCCCAGCCGAGAATATTCCTCAGCACTGGGGTCATTTACGTAGTTCTTACAAGTAATCATGTAGGATTCATAGCTGGTTGACTCTTTATTCTTGTCAGAGGCTGATAAATTGGCCGGACGCAGGAATCATTCTTCAATAATTAAAAGACTTTATGGCTTGCGGAAGGAAGCAAATTTGGGAGCACCGACCAGGAGCCTGGGCAGCACTCCGAAGACTACGTCCACCACGGGCTGCTGACGGCTCACCTCTGACGTGGTCTCTGGGATCTCAGTTCAGCCACCCAGAGGCGCTGCTCTCTGCAGAGTCAGGCACTTTCAGGTGTCCCCTGGGGTTGGAGTTGGACCGATTGGTCTAGGGAAGCAAAACGATGGCCCTGAATGGGCTCAGCATCCTGGAGGTTTGCGTGGAGGTACCATTTCAACCCCTTTTAATTTCTTGCTCTGGAGACATATAGGTACATATAGGTACATATAGGTACATATAGGTATCCCCAGCACAGGAAATAAAACCTGGCACGCTGTCCTCAGCCCCCAGGGAAGGACTCTGTCTTCCTAGGAAAGAGCCCAGGAAGGAAATGCTCAGCCATTGGCTTTGGACACAAGTGAAGGAAAGATTAAGGGATGGTATACAAAGGTGCTCAGTGGACAAGCACAGCACAAGCCACCTTACTTTCCTCAAAAGCAGAGATTTTATTCTAGCAGGAGCCCTTACAACATCAGGCTTACGATCTCCAGCTTTTGAGTCAAAAAGCCTTGAGTTTCACAGATTTAGAGAATGAGCTTAACCAGGGGAAAGAGCTGGGGGGAGGAATACATTGGGAGTTTGGGATTGACATGTACACACTGCTATATTTAAAATAAAATGTCTTTCCATGAGGGGAAAAAAAAAAAGACCTGAGTTTGAATCCAGGCTCTGCCAGTTAGTAGCTGGGTGTCCCTGGGTAAGTTACTTAACTGAGCCTCAGTTTCCTCATCCGTATAACAAAAATAATGCCAACTTCATGAGGAGTGAATAGGATAACCCTGTGAAGTGAGTGTCTGGCAGAAGGCGAGAGCTCAGTCAACCGTAGCTGTCAGATTACCTGTGACTCGATTCCCCACTTCACTTGCCCCTGTCCATGCAGACAGAGCTACCAGGACCCCTACTTTCCAATACCTCCCCTATTTCAGTTCTTCAAATCCAAAGGTTTACAGTCTCAAATCTTGTCAGGACATTTTTCTTCGGGGGCCCTCTATGCCAGGATGGGCTGAGGATTATAAAGTGTGGTTAAGGGTTTCAAGGTCAAACCTAGTACTTCCTATGAAAATAAAAAGAGAGCAGTACATTACATTGTCAAGTTAATACAGTGTGATGGAGCATCTCCAGACGGCACATCCTGGAAGACTGTAAAAGTCTAATAGATTTAGGGAAACTGTACCTCGGGGAGCATATTAGACAGCGCTCCTCAATGGATCAAAACTGTCTTGGAGGCTCCCTTCCCAGGGAACAGCAGTGCCCCTTAAGTGATTGCTTTCTCTCAACAACCTGGAGATGAATTGTACTTCATACGTTAACTATGCACAAATGGGGCACTTATGCTGAACAGAGAGTGCACCTTATTTTACCTCAAATGAAAAAGTATATCCTTTGAAAGCCAAATTCTGCTTTCTTCTAAATTACTGTAAAATGACATAATGCCATACTGATTTCCCTGGCTCCATCTCTGCTGATTTCGGATGTAGTCGGACCCATTTCTATGCCTCTACTGAAGTGTCTTTAATTATTCCAGAGGATGTCTTCATGCATTTAAGTTTTAATCAGATATAAAATTAGCAGAGTGTACACTTTGCACATATGCTCCTAGGAAGGGATCATTTCAATGAGCTTTTATCCTGGGAAGAAAAGCCATTTTACAATGAAAATGTTAACAAAAATAACATAACTGAACTCTTCAGACTTTTTAAGAGTTACCACACGAAATCATCAACTTATTTTACCCATTTTGTGCAGTCCTAAAGTTGCACATGCTTTCACAATCTGAACAGTCACTTAAGAGGCATCGCTCTAATGAGCTGAGGGTTGGTGAGGAACAGCCCTGTTGGCAGATGCTTGCCCCTTGCTTCTCATGTATCTTTCTGTTCGTTGGGATTTAATCTCTTCCATGGGGAGGACTGTTCAAGTTGAGTAATTTAAATACGCTCAGTGACTAGACAAGGCACCATGGTACCCTCAGGGACCAGGCCATCGGATGGAGCATCGATCACCGGAGTCTTGACTCCTTTTCAGGGGCAAGATGCTGCAGGAGGAAGTTATGCACATCACTTCTCCCATAAATTGTTCATCAGAACAGTCAAAGGCCAGCCTGGATCTCAGGGGAAGAAAAAGAGGCCCCATCTCTCGATGAAAAGATTGTCAAAGAATGTGGAGTCATCTTTAAACCCTGTGGCCATCAAGAACACGTGCAACGTGGGGGCTGTTTTGGAGACTGAATGTTACTGTTTGAGGCACATTGTCACACTGCACTATGAAAAGCAGGTTAGCAAAGACGCATGTTCAACTAAACCAAGAGGAACTCAAGGTCATTACCAGACTTTTTACAAAGTACATTTGATCTGTTCGTGTTTCTCATGCTCCAGTTCTAAGTGATTTCCAAGAATCACTAAATCTTGTTCTATTTACCTTCTAAATATTGTGCACATTTCCAGTTTTCACCAGCACAAACACTGTCACCACCACCACCACCACCATCAAAACCACCACCTCCACCACCTCCTCCACCACCACCACCACCACAATCACCTCCATCACCATCACCTCCACCATCACTTCCATCACCTCCACCACCACCTCCACCACCACCACCACCACCATTGCCTCCACCAGCTCCACCACCACCACCTCCATCACCATCACCTCTACCACCGCCACCATCACCTCCACCACCATCACCTCCATCACCTCCACCATCATCACCACCACCACCACCATCACCTCCACCACCATCATCTCCATCACCTCCACCACCTCCATCACCACCACCACCTCCATCACCACCACCACCTCCAACACCATCACCTCCATCACCACCATCACCTCCACCACATTTGTCCAACCTACCCTCATGTTACCCACAGTAGCCTCTGACTGTTCTAGCCACACCCACCCTGACTCCTTCCAGTTCAGCTGTTCCACTGCAGAGTGATCATTTCAAAATCTGATCATGTCCCAGAGCCCACTTATAACTCTCCAGTGGCTTCCTGGCACTCTCAAGATGAGAACCAAGTTATTTATCACAGCACACAAGGCCTAGCCTACCTCTCTAGCTTCATCTCTCATCAGCTTCTCCTTTTGCTCCAAACCAGTCTTTTCAGTTTTTTGTTCTTGCCATCTTTCCTCAACCCACATGCTGACCTCCAGCCAAAATGCCCTTTCCTCCTCTCTTTGAACAGGTAATTCTCAGTTAGTGTTGCTCTAGGTAAGCTCAACGCTCCCACTGTAGAACCATAGAGCAGCTCCTTTACTTTGCTTGCCGTGTGTGTACTTTCACATTTGCTGATGGGACCGTTTGGTCAGTAAGCATCCACCACCCTAAGTGGTAAGTTCCGTATTGGTAACAGGAATGTCACCAACATGGGCCCCTGAGCCTGGGAAGGGGCAGCCCAGAGGAGCTGCTCAATAAACATTTCCTTAATGAAGGAATGAACCTTATGTTCACCAGGAACTGCCCCATTTACCTCTTTCAGGTTGTGAAGTCGGTTTGAGGGTTTAAAATTGGAACAAAGTAATGGCTAGGATATACTGCATTTTAGGCTCGAAACAGTCATAGACTCGTATCTCAGCCGCCTTGCTGTATTCATATCTCCACTGAAAGACTTGTTATATATATTAACACTCAACTACTTTAAGCATGTAAAAAATTACTTTAAATTGTGATGCACTCCTAAAAACAACCCTTGAAGAAAGAATATTTTTATCAACTAAATAGGAGAATCTGAATATTTTTATAATCCCTGTGTACTTAGCTGATCACACAGATTAAGCAGCAATCCATTCTTAGCTGTATTTTTATCACTTTCTTCAAAATGTTAATAAAGAAAGAAAGAATTACAAGTGAAACTAAAGTTAGCTTTACCTCCTTTACTGGTTCCATTATTTCCCTCCCCTCTCTGGAGGCAGCCACCATCAAAAATTTGGTATAAATACATTAAATTCTTGATTTTATAGTTTTCTACATATATGTGCAATCATAAATAATGTAGGTGTTGCTTCGTGTATCTTACAATTGTGTTCAAATGGCATCATATAGTTCACATCATTCTGAAATATTTGTTTTATGAGATCTATTCATTCTGATAAGCATGGATTTATTTATTAACTGATTATGCTATTCCATTCTATGCGTATTCTACAATTTATTTATCTATTCTTGTACTGATGGTCATTTAGATTACTTCCAAGTTTTCATGAAGCAAACTCTGTTGGGATAGACGTGGAACAGAGATACTAGAGTTTCTCTATAGTCAGGTACAAATTATACTCAGTAGAGACTTTCTAATGAGTAGAATTGTCCAAACATGAGATGGGCTGCTTCACATGGGATACACTCTACACTCCCCATGCCTGAGCAGAAGCTGGCCAATTACTCCTTAGAGATGTCTTAGAGACAATTTTTAAAAATTTTATTTTTTGAAGTATAGTTGATTTGCCATGTTGTGCTAATATATATTATATATTCTGTATATTATATATATATGTATATATATATATTCTGTATATTATATATAATCTGTATATATATATATATATATATATATAAAAAACTGAATCCATTATGGTTTATTACAGGATATTGAATATAGTTCCTTGTGCTACACAGTAGGACCTTGTTGTTTATCCATCCTATATATAATAGTTTGCATCTACTGATCCCAAACTCCCAAGCCCTCCCTCCCCCACCCCCTTCCCCCTTGGCAACCATAAGTCTGTTCTCTATGTCCGTGAGTCTGTTTCTATTTCGTAGATAAGTTCATTTGTGTTACATTTTAGGTTCCACACATAAGTGATATCATATGGTATTTGTCTTTCTCTTTCTAACATACTTCACATAGTATGATAATCTCCAGGTCCATCCGTGTTGCTGCAAATGGCATATTTCATTCTTTTTTATGTCCAAGTAGTATTCCATTGCATACACATATACACCACATCCTCTTTATCCATTCCTCTGTTGATGGACATTTAGATTGTCTCCATGTCTTGGCTATTGTAAACAGTGCTGCTATGAACATAGGGGTGTGTGTATCTTTTTGAAATATAGTTTTGTCCAGATACATGCCCAGGAGTGGGATTGTTGGATCACATGGCAACTTAGAGACAATTACTATAGGGAGTTGAAGACTTACCTGGTTCCTTCTGATTCTGTATGTTCTAGGTATTGCGGGTATGATCTTTTTGAATCAGGTGTTGGCAAACTATAGCCAGAATGCAAAATGCAGCCTGATGCCTGTTTTTGTAAATAATGTTTCACTGGAACACAGCCATGCTCATTCATTTATATACTGTGTGTGGCGGCTTTCATGCTAAAAGAACCCAGTTGAGTAGTCACAAAATCCACAACATTTACTATCTTTGCCCTTAAAAAAAGTTCTGGGGTGGACTTCCCGGGTGGCGCAGTCGTTAAGAATCTGCCTGCCAATGTAAGGGACACGGGTTCGAGCCCTGGTCCAGGAAGATTCCACGTGCCGCAGGGCAACTAAGCCCATGCGCCATAATTACTGAGCCTGCGCTCTAGAGTCTGCGAGACACAACTACTGAGCCCGCGTGCCACAACTACTGAAGCCCGTGTGCCACAAATACTGAGCCCACGTGCCACAACTACTGAAGCCCACGAGCCTAGAGCCCATGCTCCACAACAAGAGAAGCCACCACAATGAGAAGCCCACAGGCCGCAATGAAGAGTAGCCCCTGCTCGCCACAACTAGAGAGAGCCCACGCACAACAACGAAGACACAATGCAGCCAATAATTAATTAATTAATTAATTTTTTAAAAGTTCTGGGAGATTTGGGCTTCGCATCTCACACTCCTTTAAATAAGTCACCCAGCCTCTCTTTGCTTTGGCAGTACGCTCCAGTGCAATGCCTGGAACACAGCTGGTGCTCAGTAAATACTTGTGTTACAAGCCAGAGGATGACTGAACCACTGGCAAGGTAGCCTCTTACAGCAAGAACATTGGAAAAATCTGTAGGGTCCGTGAGGGCAGAGATCTTCTCTTTGACATTCCCGCCTGACACACCACCCACCACAAGGTAGACCCTCACCAAGTATTTGTGGAATGCAATCGAACAGGTCTGCATTGGTGGCATTCCATTCGTTAAATAATGGACCTCCATTTCCTCTGCGCCCGGTCAGTAAACCAGCAGTCTTGGTTGGCTTGGAGAAGCTTAAGGGAAGAGGCAGTTCCTCTCTTGCCTTCAAACAGATGTCCCTGTTCTTAGTGTGTAGGTCTGGCTGGTCCAACTCAGGGGCAGTGACACTGCCAGAGGCATGAGTGAGTTGGACTAACTGTTCCATCAGCAGAGCCATCATCTCTTTGTCAGGAGTTGGCAATGCGGAGCGGGCTGGCATGTTGTCTTCTCAGCACACAGCGCTGAGGGCTTACCAAACCCACAATACTCAACACCCATCTAAGGGCGATCCAGGGTTTCAGACTGTTTAAATGTATTGCATCCCATAGCTCGTAAACACATAGAGATCAAAATCAAGGTTTTCACCAGAGTTGAGCATGATGGATCTGCTCTGTAGGAACCAAGACTGTTTCTGTTCCCATGTCTCCTTTTGCTACCTCATCCCTCAAGAAGCAAGTCACTGTCACCCCCTCCAGGAAGCCTTCCCTGAACTCATTTGTGAAACTACCTACCTCTCAAATCCATGTTGATCCTACAAAGGACTTCTGACAAGCAAGCATGAAATTCTGAGCCATCCTCCATGCTTAATGACTATCTAGTCCTAAATCAGAGAAGAAGGATGCCCATGGACTGGAAGATGAAAAAATCTAATCTCACGTCTTTTCCTAACTTAACACTCAGGGCCTTCATCTGAGAAGGGGAAGAATTCCTGCCTCACCTTGACAGGGAGAGAATTCAGCTTCTCACCCCGTATAGCCTTCCTCAAAGCTTCCTAAATTCTAGCTTCTCATAACCCCCATTTCCATCATTAAAAAACGCCAGCTGCAATGAACTGAATATTTATGTCACTCCAAAGTTCATATGTTGAAATTCCACCTCCCAAGGCAATGGTGTAAAAAGGTGGAGCATTTGGGAGGTGATGAGGTCATGAGGGTGGAGCCCTCATGAATGGGATCAGTGCCCTTATAAAAAAGACCCCAGAGCTCCCTCACCCCTTCCACCATGTGAGGACACAGGGAGAAGACAGCTGTCTGTGACCCAGGAATTGGGTCCTCACCAGACACCGAATCTGCCGGCACCTTGACCTTGGACTCTGCAGTCTCCACGACAGAAATAAACATTTGTTATGTAAGTTGACCAGTCTACGGTAACTTTGTTTTAGCAGCCCGAATGCACTAAGACACCAGCCCAAACAGTATTGCGTAGACGTTCACTAATGACTGCTCACTAACAATTTCAGGTATTTGAGATTTCTTGTCCCAGAGGAATTTTAAAGCTTCCTGAGCACAAAGACTGCATCTTTCATTTCTCTTAAATAACAGTGACATGAGAGAGCTTTCTGGTGGGCTGGCAACATTCAACACTTGATCAGGGCGGTGGTTACATAGGTGTGAACATGTGTAAACACTCACAGGGCTCTACTCTGAAGCTTTGTCCACTGTACTATCTCACACTCCACCTCAGTAAAAACTTAAGACAGTAACAATGAATGAGCATGGATTAAACACTCACCATGTAAGGCACTAGGATAGGGACCTCACAGACATTACTTTCATCCTCACAACAAATGGGTGAGTTTGGTACCATCCTCCCCACTGAACAGCTAAGCAAACTGAGGCTCAAAGAGATAAGGCCGTTTGTCCGGGGCCACATACCTTCTCAGTTCTGCACTCAGGGGCCACACTCAAGCAGAGTGGATGGTGAACCTTGTGCTCTTCTCAGCTGAGGTCACCAGGACCTCAAGAGAAAAAGAAACACACACATATGCACGCACATAAGATGCTCACACGCGCACATACACACACGTGTGCGTGCACACACTTATTCAAGATAAGCTTTCAACTGCAATTCCAAAATACGTTTTATAAAAGACAATGAACAAATTTATGCCTCCCAAGGAAATGCAAATACAAGAGCATCGGAAAGGACTTGCCAAGGATGAACCCAGAATAGTGCTTCCCAAACCCTAACGTGCAGTGAACCACCTGGGCACCTTGTCAAAAGGCAGGTGCTGAATCAGGACAGCTGGGAGGGGACCAGGGCGTCTGCATTTCTCACAAGCTCCAGGTGATGCCAACGCTGCTGATCTGTGATCAAACATCCGAGCATATTTCGATGCACATGGGATCGATTGGATCATTACAAAACACAAGAACTTGCTTAAAAAGTTAGATAGTTCCTGCCGATGGAAAATATTGGCATTGCCCCTGGTCAGGTTACAGATTTCATTTTCATCTAAAGTGATGCATTTGAAACCCCCCTCTGAAGGTTCCAACCTGAGGCCTGAAGTTCTCAGAGCCCACCTTGCTGCCAGGTGTCAGGTTCTGTCCCAGTCCTGCCCACCCCAGCTCCCAGGGACACCAGAGGCCATCAGCCACAATCTTGTTCTGTAGGAGGGAGACCCCGGGGTCTGGTTAATTTCCCTCCAATGGCTTGTACCCCTGCAGCTCCTGGTGTGTCATCGTCATTATAACCAAACTCTGAGAGTCTGCGGTTGAAATGAACAGGACTCACAACGTCTTGCGGCTCCCCTGCACCCCAGATTTTGATGAAGCCAATTCAAGTGTCAGCAGCATGCCAGCAAGGGTACGGGGAGCTTTCAGTTTGCAAAGTTGCAGCCCTAAGTTCAGACAATGTGGGATTCTGCTCCCAGTTTACCAGCAGTGGTCGTCTCGTTTATTACTGAGAGAGCGAGACAGCTGATGGTAGAGACACAGCTCACCTAGCTTTATGCACCTGCCGGCCATGACAAGAAAGTTCCTATTCTACCTTGATTGACAAATTTGCTCCCGAAATCACACAGTGGCTCAACAAAAAGGAAAGCTGTGTGTGTGTGTGTGTGTGTGTGTGTGTGTGTATGTGTGTGTCTCCATCTATCTGTAGAGAGAAGCACATAAAGGTGTTTTGATTCTGAGCACTGGTGTCGCGCTACCACATTATCTGAAGCACGGCCCTGAGACCTCACGGAGAATGTGATTCTTTGATCTTTGCTGCAGTTTGGTGAAATATATACAGAGGAGTTTTCGTTGTGTGTTTCTCTCTGTGTGTGCATTTTTAACTGTCCCAGGCAGGCCACAGGGAATGGCGATCTGAAGGCTTTGCGCATGTGAGGAATGTAGGAGAGAGACGGGGTGCTGGGCCTCCGTTCAGACATGCAGCAGCAGTATCAGCTGCAAGTTGGCTTTGGAGCTGCCAGGAAGCATTCGCCCTGATAGCTGTCTCTTTTGTGAGTTGCTGATATGCGGGGTCTGCATGGCATTGCCAGCAGCTTTGTGGACAACCCTGTTATAAGCCCTCCACGAAGCTCCCGTTATTTGGCTGTTGTTATGGGAACAGTACAATTATGGCCAAATTGGAGTGGCGTGCATCGGGGGTGGGCAAAATCGCTATGTTTGTTCAAACGTATTTTGTCTGATCACCTGGACTGAAGGTGAACAGACAGGAAGACCAGGGAGCAGAAACCCTGCCCGGCTTTGGGGATTACGGGCCTGAGGATGTGCTGGAAAAAGAAGGTGCCTTTCAGAGAGAAATATCACATCCTCTTACTTTCTCTGTAATTTTACAAAAATACTATAACTGTGCACCAGAGCAGGAACTTCAGTGATGTTCAAAGATTCTAGGTAGCCTCTTTACTTTTGTTACCCAAGTTAATACATGCCTGCAATACGTCATGTTGCAATGTAAGGTTTTTGACTGAGAAAGTTAAAGTATCTGTCAATAATCTTTTAAAAGGATTGTTATCTTTATTCAGGCTTAATATAGTTATTAAGCCAACGCCTGACTACAAGCTAATTAAGATAGCAACTGAAACATCAAGGCAATCCATGCTCCATGAAGCCGAGCTGCTTTTTCAAAGCTGTAGGTGGGGAGAGGAGCTTACCTCCCATAAAAATGGAAACATGAGTTCACACAACGCTTCCCCCTTCCATCTCCAAAATCACAGAAATAATGAATAAAGTGTAAACATATGTTCTAAGACTTAACTTCCTTTGAGAAACATATCGATTGTTTGGGAGCTAAATCCTGCAAGGTAAAGAAAACAGCAAATTGTTTCCACCTATCCCAGGATGGGGTCCAGTCTGGGGAGGACTCTTCCACCCATGAATGGAGGCTAAAACATTGCAACCGTAGCCCAGGGTGATTGCCTGAGGTGGCAGGAATCAGCAGAGGCACCTGCAGAACTTATGTCAAATCACACCTTGTCAATGTCCCTGTGGGACAAAAACCCCAAGCCCCCAATATAAGCCCCCTTGTTACTCAGAAACCCAGTGGGCTTGGTGGAGGCCACAGCAAAACTGCTGGTCACAGTGGGGTGATCCCAGGGAGGGAAAATGTACCCATATACACGCAGAACTTCTCTTCAAGATGAGTTTTCAAACTAAAATTCCAACGCACATCTTTTACAACAGGGTTCCCCAACCCTGGGGACTGGACAGGTACCAGTCTGTGGCCTGTTAGGAACCGGACTGCACAGCAGGAGGTGAGCGGTGAGCACACGAAGCTTCATCTGTATTTACAGCTGCTCCCCATTGCTCGCATTACCACCTGAGCTCTGCCATCTGTCAGCATTACTGTGAACAGTATAATTATTTCATTATATATCACCATGTAATAATAATAGAAATAAAGCGCACAATAAATGTAATGCACTTGGGCTTCCCTGGTGGCGCAGTGGTTGAGAATCTGCCTGCCAATGCAGGGGACACGGGTTCGAGCCCTGGTCTGGGAAGATCCCACATGCCACGGAGCAGCTGGGCCCGTGCGCCACAGCTACTGAGCCTGCGTGACTGGAGCCTGTGCTCTGCAACAAGAGAAGGCCACGACAGTGAGAGGCCTGCGCACCGCGATGAAGAGTGGCCCCCGCTCGCCGCAACTAGAGAAGGCCCTCGCACAGAAACGAAGACCCAACACAGCCAAAAATAAATAAATAAATAAATTTATAAAAAAAAATGTAATGCACTTGAATCATCCCAAAACCATCCCCACCCCAAGTCCATGGAAAACTCTTCTTCCACGAAACAGGTCCCTGGTGCCAAAAAGCTGGGGACCGCTGTTATATGAGATGACCAACAAATTCATCAGTCCCAAGGAGATGAAAACATTAGGGTAATCCGAATGGTTTTGAAATAAGTATGATTACAATTCTCAAAGATAAAAGGAGGAAAAGCACCCCTTGAACAAGACCAAGATAACAAAGAAAAGCAAAGCTGATAAGAATGAACAAAAAAGCAAGACTTTAAAAAATTAAAAATCCTGGAAATAAGCTTCCACTCACAGAAAGATGGGACTCGTGTGCTTTTTCCTAAAAACCCTGGAGATCATACATAAAACAAACACGAAAAGATGTTGAGAGGTGCAGAGAAGATGGCAGTGTTCCGCGGAAAGAAGAAATGAGACAGAACTGAGTTCTTTAGTTTCCTTTTGCCTCATTTATCCCTCATACAGCCCATCAGAAAAGCTAGCAATTTGGAAATACCAAGAGGCACAGACAAAGAAGAAAGTCTCAAGGAAAGCCTGCTTTCTCTAGCTAAGGAACCAAGAAAACACCAGCCTAGAAAGACGGAACTTTTAGACAATAGCCGCTCTACCGCAGGCAACCATCACAGAAAATACTGTGACCCCACCTACACTCCCACCAGCGAAGGCTGAGTGAAAGTCAAAACTTTCATCCCCACTGAATGGGTACGAGGCCCCACCCAAAGGTGTCAGCGGAGACCACAGCACGGGGGTGGGGGTGGAGGGGGGGGCTAGACTTCCACCCATACCTGGTAGGATAACACGCCCAGCCACCTCCTTGCTGGAGTGTGTCCGAAGAGCCAAGTGGAGAATCAGACCACTCAGCGTTATCCAGTGGAAACAAGGCAACCTTCACATGATAACAGTGGACACCGTGTAGAGAGGAGTAAGGAAGTACCCACGTGCCCACCAGCCAGGGTGGTATCAGTGGTGGCTGGTGGGGAGCTTGAAGCCACCCCTCCGCTCAGCACTAAAGAGGAGCATGGCTCTCTCTCATGTCCCTGGAGACCCAGTGGGGAACCTGCATCCCCTCCCCCAACCCCAACCCCTGGAAATAACAAGGGGAGGATCCCCTCCTTCAGCTGAGGAAGTGTAGAAAAAAATGTTAAAACAGAAGGTTTAAATAAAATCCAGAATCTCATAACAAATACTCAAAAGCTCATTTCAATCAAATATTACTAACCATAGGAAGAACCAACAAAACTCAGCTTGAATGAGGAAAGTGAATCAGCAGATGCTGGACTGTGTTGAAGGGCATCCCCCTAAAGTCCATGCCCACCTGGAACCTCAGAACGTGACCTTATCTGGAAATAGGGTCTTTGCAGGTGTCATCAGTTAAGGAGGTCAAGATGAAATCACCATGGATTTAGGTGATTCCTCTCCTACTCTTATAGGAACAATGACACAGATAGATAGACCAAAAGAAAGCCAGAGGCAGAGATTGGAGTGGTGCACTGACAAGCCAGGGAATGACAAGCATGCTGGTAGCCACCAGGAGCTGAGAGGGAGGCCTGGAGCAGACTCTCCCTCAAACCTCCAGAAGGAGCCAACCCTGCTGACATCTTGATCTGAGACTTCTAGCCATCAGAACTGGGAGAGAATAAGTATTGTTGCTTTAAGTCACCCAGTTTAAGGTAATTTGTTATGGCAGTCCTAGAAAACTAAGACAGATGTCAACACAGAGATGATGCAGGTGTTAGAATTATCTGACAAAGATTTTAAAGCACTCAACATAAAATGCTTCAGGGAACAATTATGAACACCCCTGAAGCAAATGAAGGTATAGAAAGTCTCAGCACAGAAATAGAAAATATTTTTATAAATAAAATAAAAATTTTAAAACTGAAAAATACAACAACCAAAATAAAAATCTCAATGGATGGGCTTAACAGCAGAATGGAGAGGAGAGAACAATAGTGAACGTGAAGAAAGAATAATAAAAATGACCCTGTCTGAACAACAGAGAGAAAATACACCAAAAAAGAAAAAAGAAAGAAAAAAGAACAGAGCCTCAGGAATCTGCAGCACTATTACAAAATATCTAATATTCATGTTATCTGAGTTCCAGAAGAAGAGGAGGAAGCGGGTGGGACTGAAAACGTCTTCAAAGAAATAATGGTTAAAAAGTTCCTAAGTTTGGAAAAGGACAAATTTACAGGTTCAAGAAGCTGAGTAAACCCTAAACAGGATACACTAAAAGAAATCCATATCACAATCAAATTTATAAAAACTCTTTGGTTGGAAAAGAAAATAGAAAAAGAAAAAAATCTTGAAAGCAGAGACAAATGAGATCTTACTTAAAGGGGAAAAACAATCCATACAACAGTGGATTTCCCATCAGAAACCAGAGGCCAGAAGGAGGTGACACAACACTTTTCAAGTGCCAAACTAAAAGAACTGCCAGTCCAGAATTCTATATACAGTGAAAATTCCTTCAGGAATGGAGGAAAAATCAAGGCTTTTTGGAATGAATAGAAGCTCAGAGAATTTGTCACCAGTAGAAATAAGCTAAAGGAATAGCTAACTGAAGTTTTATAAACAGAAAGGAAATGATAAAAGAAGGAATCTTGGAACACAAGGAAAGAAGAAAGAACACAATAGACTTCTCCTCTTGAAATCTGTAAATTATGTTTGATGGTTAAAGCACAAATTATAACACCGTCTGATGTGATTCTCAATGGTAATTATATTATAAATAGGGGAGGGTAAAGGGACATTAAAAAGAAGTAAGGTTTTTACATTTTGCTCAATCTGCTAAAATATGGACACGCGTAGACTGTTAAATGTTTTGCAAAGACCCTAATGTAATACCTAGAGCAACAACTAACAAATCTATAAAAGAGATGTATTCATCAAAGGCACTGGAAATAAATAGAAATGGCATTAGGAAAAAGTGGTGAAAAGAAAGCAAGAAAAAGAAAATAGGAATCTGATTTCCAACTTTCAGCTCCCATCCTCCCAAGAAGAAAAAGAGCTGAACAAACTGAAAATCAACAACTCTTCTTAGATCCCTCGTAGAACTGAGGTCATAGGGCAAACCTCTGCCTTGAAATTTGGAGAGATGGGTGAATACAGAGAATCACAGCTTCTGGAGAATAGAAGTCACTGGAGAATTTAGACTCCTGGGGGCCCAGTTTTGGGAGGCCCCCAATTTCACAGTTTTATTTTCAAGAGACTCACCAGGTTCTCCCAGTGAAGAAAGGAGAAAAATGCCCCCATGCTTCAGGAGGAAGCAGAAAGTAACCACTTTGAAATACACCGAGAACATTCAGTTCTCAGCAACACGGGTCTGCTTTCAACGGAAACTTCCAGAACCTTCTCTGATCTAAGGGAAGGGCAGTTAGACAACTGGATCCCACTCTAGCCTCCCTATCTCACAGAAGTTGAGGGGAAAAAGGCTGAGAAACTCTGAGAAGGTCATAGCTCAGGGACTCAGGTCCACTAAAAAACAAAAACAACCAAAACCCAAACTGAAAAAGCCCTGAGATTTAATATAAGATGATAGAATGTCTCCCCTCCCCCATACCTCACCACCACCTCAATAGGGCTCCAGCATAATCATAGGGAATTACAACTGAGAAATCTGCAAGACACAGACTCTATTTAAAAAGAAGTTTCCATGGAAATCCAGAGAAAACAGGGAGAAAAAACCAAGGACACTAGAGGACATCGAAGCCTCTGACACTGAAGCTGCAGCAGCAAGCATTAACACAACCTAACCTCCAGCCAGTAAACAGAAAACTCATAATAAAAGCCTACTCACTTCTGTTCTTATGGCCTGATACACCATGTCTGACTTTCAATAAAAAATTATAGGCATGAAAAAAGGCAAGGAAAAACACAGTCTGAAGAGACAAAGCAACAGCCAGAATCCAACTCAGGTATGACACAGATGTTGAAATTATCAGGCTGGGGATTTAAAATAACTATGATAAATATGCTAAGGGACCTAATGGGAAAAGTGGATAACATGTAATAAAAGATGGGTAATGTAAGCAGAGAGATGAAAATGCTAATAATGAATCAAAAGGAAATGCTGTAAAAAAAAAAAAAACTAACAGAAATGAAGGATGCTTTTGACGGGCAAATCAGTAGACTGAACATGGTTGAGGAAAGAACCATTGAGCTTGAAAAATGTCAATAGACACTTCCCAAACTGAAATGCAAAGAGAAAGAAGAATGAGAGGAAATGAGGAACAGAATACCCGAGAGCTGTGGAACAATTACAAAAGGTACAACATTTGTGCAACGGGAATAACAGAAAAAGAAACAGAAAAAAAAAGGAATATTTAAAGTAATAATGACTGAGAGAATTTTTCAAAATTAATGATATACACCAAACTACAATTAGGCGAACACCAAGGAGGATAAATACCAAAACGTCTACACCTAAGCAAATCACATTCAAATTGCAGAAAATCAAAGACAAAGAGAAAAATCTTGAAAGATGACAGAGGAAGAAAGCACCTTACCTACAGAGGAGCAAGAATGAGAATTTATATCAGAGTTCTCTTCACAAACCATGCAAGCAAAAAGAGAGTGGAGTGGAATGTTTAATGTGTTGAAAGGAAAAAAAAAAAAAAAAAAGACTTCCAGCCTAGAAATTGTATCTAGCAAAGTTATCCTTCAAAGGTTAAGAAGAAATACTTTCTCAAACAAACAAAAAGTGAGCAACTTGTTGCCAGTAGACCTGCCTTGTAAAAAAAATGCTAAAAAGAAATTCTTCAGAGAGAAAGGAAATGATGTAGAGCAGAAACTCAGATCTGCAAAAGAAGAGAAGAACAGTAGAGAAGGAATAAATGAAGACAAAATTTTAAATATTTTATTTTTTTATTCTTAACTGATCTGCTAGGTAACTGTTCAAGATAATAATAGCAACAATGTACTGGGTGATTATATCTAATAGATAAGTGACATGCATGCCACCAACGTTATAACAGAAATTGGGAATACTTTGTTATAAGGAAGCAATGTACTGTTATTTGAAAGTGGACTTGGACTAGTTGTAAATATATATTGAAACCACTAAAACATTTCTTAAAAGAAATATAATTGACATACTAATAGAGGAGAGTAAATTGAATCACATAAAATGCTTAATTCAAGCCAGCAAAGGCAGAAAAAGAAACAAAGACCAAAAAAAAAAAAGAAGAAAAGAAAAAGAAAAAAAAGGAAGAGGGAACAAAGAAGGGCTGTGAATAGAAGACTATTATAAATATGGTAGTTACATAACCCAACTGTAAAAAGTTATACTCAGAGAAGTCTCAGTTCCTATCCCAGTCCCCTAAACCCTTTAAGTAATTGCTTTCATTAATTTCTGGTTTATATTTCCTGTGTTGTTTTACAGGAAAAAAAAATCAAATACACACATACATACGAAACTATTGTAACATTCTTTTGCACTTTGCTTTTTTTACATAACAACATATTCTGGAAATCACTCTATCAGTTCTTGGGGATTTTCCTCATTGTTTTTTCCAGCTGCCTAATAATCTATTGCATGGATGTAACCTAATTTATTCACTCAGTCTCCTATGGATGGGTAATTAGGTTGTCCCCAATATTAGAAACAAAGCTGCAATAACTGGTTTTAAATCATATGTCATTTCATATTTGTGGAGATGTGTCTTCAGGGCGAATTCCTAGAAGTAGGATTGGTGGGTCAGAGAGTAGATGCTTGGTATTAGGTTGAATATAGTCCAATTCCTTTCTGGAGGGTTTAGTTATTTTGCACCCCACTGCATCTTCCCATAGAGTGTTGTTCAGTTGTTCTTGAATTTTTGTTAAAATGAAAGGTAAGAAATGGTACCTCAGTACCGTTTCTCAGTATAGTTTTAATTTCTATTTCTCTTATTGAGGGTAAAGTTGAATACCTTTTCATATGTCTAAAAGGGCTAGTTGTGTATTGATTTTTATGAAGTATGTGGTTATGTCTGTTGCTCATTTTTCAGTCAAGTTTGTGGTCTTTCACCCTTCCCTTTAAAAAAGCTTTTTAATATATTAGGAATGTTAGCCCTTTATCTGTTATACAGGTTATACTCCTGTTCCCTGGTTTCCCTTTGTTGTTTGTTTTTTACTTGGCTTACATTGATTTTTTAACCATAAAAGGTATATTTTTCATGCAATCAAATGTACCAGTCTTTTTATTTATTGCATCTAGATTTTTTCATCATGGTTAGAAAGGGTTTCTCCACAGCCAGGTTGTAAAGGAATTCATCCATAATTTTCAAAAAAACACTTGTGTGGTTTCATTATTTACATTAGATTTCTAATCCATTTTGAATTTATTCTAGTTTATGGTATGAGGAATGGATTAAATTTTGATTCTATGTCCAAATACCTATCACAAAACCATTTAGTTAAAAGTCTGTCTTGAGAAAGACAAATACTGTATGATATCACTTATATGTGAAATATAAAAAATACAACAAACTAGTGAATATAACAAAAAAACAGCAGACTCATAGATCTAGAGAATAAATTAGTGGTTACCAGTGGGAAGAGGGAAAGGGGAAGGGACAATATTAAGGTAGGGGAATAAAAAGTACAAACTCTAAAGCTTAAGTATAAAATAAGCTACAAGGATATATTGTATAACACAGGGAATATATCCAATATTTTATAATAACTATAAGTGGAGTATAACCTTTAAAAATTATGAATCACTATATTGTACACCTGTAACTTATAAAATATTGTACAGTAACTATACTTCAAAAAAAAAAAAGAAGTCTTTCCTATCCCCAGTGATCTGAGATACCACATTTATCACATAATAAATATTCATATGTTCTTAGGTCTATTTCCAGATTTCATACTGATCTTTCTTCCTGTTTATGCACCAGCACTACATTCTTAGTTATAGAGGCTGTATAATGTTTTAATATCTGGAAGAGTAGTTAGCCTTTATTGCCCTTTTTCTGGTTTCCCTATTTTTTGCATGTTTGTCTTTCTATTTGAACATTCAAATCAACTTGTCTAGCTGCAGAAAACAAAACAATACTTGGTATTTTTATGAAGAATTGACATCTTCATAATGTTGAGCCAACCTGTACAAGAATAAGAAATGTCTTTCCATTTGCCCAAGTTTATTTTTGCAGAAAGATATTGGATCCTTAATTAGAAATTTCACATCTTGCGCTGAGTAGGATAAATACAAACGAATTCACACAGACAATTTTAGTGAAACTGCAGAGTATTAAGGATAAACAGAAAAAGATTCATAGCTGCCAGGGAGAGGATATTTATTGCCCACAAAGCAAACACAGTTAGGAAGACATCAGCAACATCAGATACCAAGAAACATAAAACTGCTGAGGAAATAAGCATGTCAATCTAGGATAATATACCTGGAGAAGCTATCATTCAAGCGTGAGGGCAAAATAAAGATACTTTCACACACCAAAATGATTAAAAGGGTTTATTTCCACAGATGGCCCCCCCCTCCCATAAGAAAGCTACTAAAGGATGTACTTCAGAAGAAAGAAAATTACATTCTGATGAAGGAGTGGGACAGAGGAAACAAGAGCAAACAAAAACATCATTAAATAATTTGATAAGTCTTGTTAACTATTGCCTCTAAGAAAAGGTATTTTTGTGTTTACAAAAGATAGATACGAACTTCTATAGAGCAGTAACATGGAAAGTGGGAGGGAAGAGGATGAATTTGCTAAAGCCCTTTTCTTGCTTGAGGGAAGAACAGAGACACTGTGTACCTTTAGGCTTTTGAGAAAAATACACAAAGTAACTGTGTTAGAAACTTTTGTGAGTAACTTAGAAAGACAGAAATACAAGCTATCATTTCCATCACAGGGAAAGAAATGAAAGAAAATAAAGAAAACTTATCAATCCATAGCAGAAAGGAAAGGAAGGGGCAGAAACAAGGCCAATAGAAAAAATACAAAATAAGACGACAGAATTAAATCCTGATGTATCAGTAATCACAATAAATGTGATTGGGTTAAACTCACATATTAAATATCAACTTGGATTTAAGATAGAGTTTTATGCTGCTTCTAAACAAGAGGCACACTTAAAACCAAATGACTCAGAAAGGTTAAGACCATAAGGTGGCCGTTAATTCTTTGTACCCTGTAGTTGCTTTTACTTTTCTTACCCCCAGCACAGAATTTTATTTATTTTGGAAAACAACAGTCTGTCCAACAGGCCTTATCATTCCAGTCTGTTGCAGCTGACTGGTCCGATTCTGTCCTGCTTCATAACACGTCCCTCTGTGATCAGCCTTGAATGGTTTCAGAAAAAGGCTAAGGATGAAGCCCTAAGGCACTCCGCTAGAGACACCAACTCCCTGTTAGTCCTTATCTGGATACTTTCATTCTAGAAGTTGCAAAGTCACCTGGTCATCTTCTCATTCATCCTGCTATTTCCCCAGCTCATCCAGATATCTTAATATGCCAGGGCTTTGACCACCAAGACACCGAGAGAACTTTTGCTAATAACAGACTTAACCACATCGCAAGCTGTTTTGCTGTAAAACCCCAAACAACTCAACCCCCTTTCTTAAGCTGGAGAAGGAAAACAGCGGCTGATGGAAGATACTGCATTCCTGCTGCTTAATTTAGCACATCCTGTACGTCCAAAATGCCTCTTGGGCTTCCCCGGTGGCGCAGTGGTTGAGAATCCTCCTGCCAATGCAGGGACACGGGTTCAAGCCCTGGCCCGGGAAGATCCCACATGCCGCGGAGCAACTAAGCCCGTGCACCACAACTACTGAGCCTGTGCTCTAGACCCCACAAGCCACAACTACTGAGCCCACGTGCCACAACTACTGAAGCCCACACGCCTAGAGCCCATGCTCTGCAACAAGAGAAGCCACTGCAATGAGAAGCCTGCGTGCCACAACAAAGAGTAGTCCCCGCTCACCGCAACTAGAGAAAGCATGCGCGCGGCAACGAAGACCCAACGCAGCCAAAAACAAATAAATTAAATAAATAAATTTATTTTTTTAAATGCCTCTGATGTCAGTTCTTCTGTTTTTCATTTGCAGTAATTGAGAAGTGAAGGTTCCAAGTCAAGAACCAGTATCAGAACAAAAGCCAGAGCTGCATACCAGTCATTTAGCATGTTTAAGTGTAACCTTCTTTAAAAGTTCATTGAGAAGTCCAGGCAAAGCAGCCAGTGGTGCACCTGTCTCTTTCAGCTGATATAGGAATAATTAATTACATGAAAATGACTTCCATTGGAGGTTAATTTATCTTGGCTGACAGTCACATACATACGCAGATATGTCTTGTGCTGCAGTAGAGCAGAGATTTATTTAGAGCATTTTATTTATATCTTGGGTGATTTCATTCCTAAGAAATTGAGGGCGAGAAAGAGGAGACGGTGCAGGAACGCAAGAAGGGAAGATTTCTCACCATTTTTTTTTAAACAAAAGGGAAAAGAGGCCAATGTCACAACCAGGAACTTGGCTTTCTCCCCAGGATGCAGTAGAATTCAGACACACCGGAGAGAGGGGTCAAATGTGTGTTGGGGGCAGGTAAGCGGGGAGAGCAAGGGCAGGGGTGGTGGATTTGGCCGGGTGTCTGTGGGACCGGCCAGGTCTTCGTTTATTTACTTCCTCCCGAGAGATCGGGCGTGAAGCCAAAGTTGCCACCATGCTGTGCTCAAAGATAAGACAACGCAAACACAGTGCCTCAGAATCAGCCCACCCCCCCAACACACAAATATGACCTCAGCCTCCCTGGGAGCCGAGAAGAACCTGTCTCTCCAAATAATGGCTAAACTTTATCGTGGGTTTTGTTATGTACTGAGCACTTAACAAGCAGTAAGTCATTCCATCCTCACCCCAACTCTGAGTGGTAGTTACTTTTTATTGTCCCCATTTATGGTTGGGGAAACTGAGGCTCAGAGAGGTTAGGGAACTTACTCAAAGTTGCACAGCTAGCCAATGATGGAGCCAGGTTTTGAACCCAGGACTGGAGCTGACTCTCCCAGTCTATACTTGTAACCAGTGCACACACTGCCTCTCTGTCATTGTTGTTATTATTATTATTATTATCAAGACAAGTGGTCCCACAACATCTCTGGAAGATCTAATGGATTCCTGACGTGTATCCCTGAGTACACGTGCTGGGTTTTTAAATTTCAGGCGAGGAGGGCATCGTCATCTCTGAGGGGTCAGGTGAGCTTTAGCCTACCCTCTGGTTCACTAGCACATAAAGAGAACAAAGCAAAGTGTGAGAGGAAATTGTTTTGAATAATCACCTTGCAAGCCCTGTCCGCATCAGCACATCAGTGGTGGTTGTTACCGTCAGCGGTAAGCCTCACTCTCCCAGGTCGTTAGTCACAGTGGGGTGTCACCTCAGGTTCCGGGGACCCCAAGCCACCAGCTTGTCATAATAATAATACTCACCTTTACCACCGGTACTCTCCCACTTGTGAATTGCTTACTGCGGCCAGAATTCAGATCCAGATCTGCCCATTTCATCTCCACCACCGACTAGCTTTGCGGTTTGGGAACGTGTCACGTCCCTTCTCTGAACTTTGGTGTCCTCTTGTGCACCGTGAGGATAGCTATGCCCACTTAAAAAATAATGTTTATTTATTTAGTCATTACGTTACATGCATGATTTATTTATATGCATGATTTTATTAATTCTCACAAGAGCCCTGTTAGGCAGATTCTGTCAGGACGCCCACCTTTAGATGAGGAAACTGAAATTTACAGGGGGGATTGTAACCTACAAAGGCCACAGCTTATTAAGTGGTAGAGCAGAGATTTAAACCAATTTCGGGGTGACTCCAATGCAAGGCTTTTCATCATAACACATCTCCAGGGTTATTGTAAAAATTAGATACAATGTATGTTGAGGGCTTAACCCAGTGCCCAGCACATCGTCGGACTCAATCATCAACGTGTAGACACTGCCATCATCATTGCTGTCCTCACGCTGGCCCTGCCCATCTCCAGGGCGAACCCCAAATCATGGCACTGCAGGCAGCAGCCACAGTGACACCCCCTCCTAGCCAGGTTTAGGAGAGAGGTGAATTGCCTGCAGAGAGAGGGTCACCAGACTGAAACTCATCTTATTTTAAAATAGTATGCTAACACATATATATGGAATCTAAAAAAGAAATCGTTCTGAAGAACCTAGGGGCAGGACAGGAATAAAGACGCAGACGCAGAGAATGCACTTGAGGACACGGGGCGGCGGGGAAGGGTAAGCTGGGACGAAGCGAGACAGTGGCATGGACGGACGTATATACACACTACCAAATGTAAAACAGATAGCTGGTGGGAAGCAGCCGCATAGCACAGGGAGATCAGCTCGGTGCTTTGTGTCCACCTAGAGGGGTGGGCTAGGGAGGGTGAGAGGGAGACGCAAGAGGGAGAGGATATGGGGATATATGTATACGTATGTATACGTCTAGCACTTTGTCATACAGCAGAAACCAGCACACCATTGTAAAGCAATTATACTCCAATAAAGATGATAAAAAAAATAAAATAGGTACTCCTTTTAAACAAAACAAAACAAAACCAAAACCTGTCCAGCCAGACTGCCCAGTCTCCTTACACAATAGCTATCTTAATGAAATCTCAAGTTCATTTAACTCTATCTGAGAGCCTCTTGAAAGGAAAAGCACCCAGGTTCCCAACTCTGGTCTAGAAAGAGTGCATTGGGTAACCAGACACTTCTGTTATCAGCCAGCTTTAGGGAACAGACCCGCCCACTTGCCTCAGCAGCAAACACCGGCCCTAACTTCACAGCAGGTAATCCTTTCGCTCCAGCTGCGAAGCAGTGGAAAATAATCATTTATGGGAAACAAGATGGTGCTGCCTTGGAGCCCTGAGCATGGTGGAGGGTGGTGGTGAAAGGCCCACCGTGGGGTCAGGCTGCCTGGGTTGAAACCCTAGCTCAGTAACAACCTCCCTGTGCCTCAGTCTCCTGCTCTGTAAAATGGGAATAACAAGACCACCTACCTCTGCAGGGCTGTTGCTTGGATCTGATGAATCAATTCACACGTGTAACGTGCTTCCAGCAGCGCCTGGCACGCAGTCACGCCCATGGGACTTTCAGGAGTTATATTATTTATCATAATAATGATAACAATGAATATTAGTTTTATTGAACTCTCCACCATTCTGTGGCAACCCAGCTCCCGGCAATATTTTTACAGGCAGATCTGCACAATCAAGAAGCTTTCAGGTTTGCAACAGAACCTGGCAGGGAGGGTCAGAGTCTGCTGTTGGGGAAAGAGCTGGTGAGAGATTAGGATGAAAGAGGGTAGGAGACGGGTAGAGACCAAGGGTCCCCTCCTTACAACAGGGCCTGAGATGGAGTTAGGGATGGACGGCCTTCAGGAGGATCCTCCCTCAGACTCCAGGGCAGCCTCTCTGCTCAGCCCTTGCTTCCTAATGCCAAGCTCTTCCACAATTTGAGCGACCAGCTTGTTTGGGGGGACAGGGTAGGAGGGAAGGTTCTAGAAGGGGTAGGCCCAGAGGACCATCATGTGGCTTTAGGCAAAGGTGACAGTATTCTAGAGTACCCATAAGCCATGAAGTGTTTGCGGTAACCCCTGGGGGTGGAAATGTTGACTTTTTTCTGAGCCCTGTGCTCTGGGAAAACAACATGATTAAGAAATTCCCCGCCCTCTTGTGTTCCGGAAACAGCTTACTGAAAAGAAACACCCTCCCCCAATATGACTTGGATAAGGCTCAAGGATGCTGCTGCCTTATTTGCCAAACACAAGGCCAGACTCAGACCCTCCCCCCACAAATTCCCATCTTCTGCTTCATAAATGATTTGCTGGATTGCTCGTCCCACTAATCGACCAGAACGAACCCCTGTTAACAGAACCCGGGTTAAGCGTCTCTCCTTCCTCAGGTCCCTGAACCCTGGCCCACCTGCAGGTGAGCGGGCAGACAGCTCCTCCTGAGAACAGGCTGTCCTTGGGGTAGGACGTTCTCTGATCTGCTGCCCATCCTCTCCCTCCTACTCCCATTCAGACGACTTCCCCACACCCACTCTTCCTAGCCTTGTTTACTCTCTTCCATAAAAGAAAAACCCTGCGCCTAACCTTTCCACACTCACAGATCTATGGTCAGAGCATCCCCCAAACTGCAAGGGTCCCTGAGCCCCACCTTCTCGCTCACAATAATCCTGCCAAATACAGCCTCGCCTCACAAAATCTGGATTTGTTTCTCATCGGACAGAGGGGAAAACCTTTGCGTGGGACCTCCCGAGCCCTGGTTTTCTAGAAGGCTTAGGTCTTTCTCTGCTCCTGATGGCTTTCTCAATCTTTAAGAAACAGAGGGTCCCTCCCGCCCCTCAGTCTCCTCAGAGGAGCCGTCAGCTCTCAGCTTCCCTCTGGTCTGTCATCAACTTACACGACCTGGCAGATTGCTGGTCACCCTCTGGATTGGCTGCCTGCAGTCAAGTCCTCACCTCTAGTCCCACCTGCTAAACCAGGTGAGGTCACCTGGCGAAAACCACAGATGCTCAGACAGCCGTGCCCCAGGCGGCAGGAGGCGTTTCTCTTCAAAGGGGCCCAGGCGGGGCCAGAGATGATGGATATTTCCACTCCAGCTCCGCAAGGAGGCTACAAGAAAGCCAGCAGGCCTCTTATCAACTGAAAACCGACTATTCTTTGGAAGCGAGCATGAACTCAACCCCCAGTTGCTTAATTTGTTCTTTTCTCCACTTTCCCAGGATACCACTTGTTTCATCCTTTTCTCTTTTACATTAAGTGCATTAAGAGTAACTGAAAGTGACTTCGCAAGGAACAGAACCCTCCCCTACAAAATTCCGCAGTTTCACCACGAGCCCAAACAAAAGGAAATCTGTCCACTGGTTTTCTTGGTCTGGAGTAATTATTTGTTTCACGTAAAAAAAAAAAAATTCTGTTTTTCTTTTTCACTGGTGCTGCAGCAGCAAACAGAAGCCCCTTTTTTCTTTTTTTAGTTTCAGCAGCTCAGGATGCTACACCGTGCACAGATGTGGAGGAGGTCCCGCTCACTCTGATGGTGTCAGCGGTATGTCTGTTGAATAATATAAAGGCAGCCGCCAGAGTGAAATAACGCGATGAGCCCGTGTGAAGGACTGGCCCTGCAGGGACCAAATCAGAGATTCCCAATTAGGGGTTCACAAACAATGGGAAATGCCACGTTCAGGATTGACTGCTGAAAAGAATGTCCCAGCTAATTAAAACGCCAGGGCTCCCCGGCTCCCCACGATTTATAATCGGCCCGGGAGGTAACACTTGTCCACTTGTCAGTTCCTGTTGATAAGAAGTTCTGCTTGACAGTTCCTGAGGTCTTTGATAAATAAAATAGAGGAAAACAGATGGATTATGACTTAGTAAATGCAGTGCTGCTGGGGAAGTTTTTAAGATGCAGAGGTCGTGACCAGCCTTGGCATCACCTGTGAGCTTGTCCAAAACGCAGAGCTTGGTCCCTGCCAAAGGCCCATGGGGTCAGAACCTGCACGTTCACGAGACCCCCGGGTGATTTGTGCGCACGTTACAGCTGGAGAAACCCTGGGACAGAGTACAGTTGAATGCGAGCGAAGGAGGCAGAGAACAAGGAGGGAGAGGGACACAGCATCCTAAACATGCAGGGCCACCACTGCAGAAAGGGTGAGACGGCCCCCCACGTCCTTCGCTGCTGGTGTTCATTGATTCCAGTCACCCCAAAAGTATTTATTGAGTGTGCCCTTTCAGCGAGGTACTATTGTGGGCACGGGGCACAGTGGTGTGCTGGTTAGCGTTTAACAACTGGCTCTAGGGGAGGAATTCCATCATGATTGGTGTTAGTATCTTCGTTTGTGTTAAGACGAAAGTAAGACAACAAACGCACGTACTAGAAATTTACTTCTTCACCAGTGACCTGAGCGACTTCTTTGCCGAGTCCGATAACAGTTACCAAATATTGGAAGAACATCTCTTTAATTCTTTGTGCTATTTACAATTTAACATGACATATCTACATTCATAATTTAATCTACATTAGTAACCTTTTCTCCACCTGTCTTAATCTAGACAATCAACCAAACAGTAAATCAAGTTCTGATTTGTGGTGTGTGCTGATTCCTGCAGTGTAAATACCCCCACTGTGGCCACCATGCCAACATGATGTCACACAGCACACCACTACACGGTGCGTCCCCTCTACAGATAAATAGATGCGAACGACCTCAAGAGCAGAGGTAACAGTACAATCATTAGAAAGTGATGAGTTTTGAGTATTCATGATCTTTGCAGCATAATTTGTTTTTGTGATCTAATTTTTAATAATGTCAGCTTACAATATTCCTTAAAATGTAACAGTTGGCTCTCCCAGGCTGGTAGGAGCTGGCTCCCATGCAGCACCGGGCAGGGGTATTAACCACGCACAGGGCAGACGTGGCCCCCATCTTCTGAGCTTACAGTTTAGTGAGGGATCTTGAGCTGCATTAAACCCAGCTTCCCTTAGACTAAAGGCAGAGGGTGGGAGATGAAATTGGCCCTCGGTTTGCTCTGGCGCCCACTCTGGTCTAGGAAAGCCCCTTCCCCAGGTGCAGCCCCAGGGACCGGGCCTCCGGAGCCCCCCACAGAGTGAGGGCAGTGGAGACCCACCAGGAGAGGGGAGGAAGAGGAACCAGGAGGCTGGAACAAAGAGAATTTTGGAGAGGAGATTAGGGAAGGGTGACCTTGGCTTGCCCTTCCGAAATCTGGGCCACCCATGGAAGAAACAATGGCAGAGCAGGAAAACTCTTGAAGAGGTGCAAGAGCTAGAGTCCAGCCTAGACTGAGGCCAAAACTCCTGGGCCCGGAGCCAAGAAGGGAACTACCTCGTACGTCGGTTCCCTACTACGGGCAGGTTGGATGACTCACACTCTCCCTCACATTTGACCCTCACACAACCTGGTGGAGTTGGCAGCTTTGCCAACGTCGACTGATGGAAGGAGAAACTGAGGCTCAGAGAGGTTAAGGAACTTACCCCAAATCACACAGACACAAGGTGGCAGAGCTGAGACTCAAACACAGGAGGCCCACAACTCTTCGCCTGCCTGGGACGGGGACCAAGGACACCCGAGACCCAGGTCACCCCGGTTGATAATGTTGCGGCCGCTCCCAGCCCTGTCCCATGCCCCTAAGTGAGGCAGGGCCATTCCTGGCCACCCTGAATGGCTATCCCTACCCACTCTGGGTCCCCTTTATGACTTGTTTCTTCCCTCCCAGGTCTGGCGTTATTTCCCTTTTGTGACTGTTTTCCTGGTAACAGTGCTGCAGACACGGCCCTTGTCCCAGCCACGGTCCTTACTACGTGGAGCTACCCTGGTTTACGAGGCTGTTTAGGCTATTTTGCTGCTCTCTCCTTGCTACACCCCTAATCTTCGCTTTTCCTCTAGCTTCCTCCAGGGTTATTGATCGTCAAGACAAAGGTCGTCGCAGACTCGAAAGAAACAGGGCAACAGGCAAGAGAAGGCTGACTTCTGGCTGTCAAGTTTGCTCTCACCAACATTAAACGGAAAGATGGAGACGGAGGAAGCCCTACTGTGTCACCTGTCTCTTCTCAAGCTACATCTTACCAGAACCTAGATTCAGAAACAACAATCATTATAATAACATCTTCTGCTAGCAACAGATTCACCAGCGTACTTTCATACACTTGAACATCTTCGTTAATTCTCAAAACAGTTCCGCAGTGCAGGCAGAGTAGGTATTATTACACCCATTTTACACATAAAGAAACGGAATAGAAGGGTCATGTCACAGCTGAACTTCCAGCTCTGGACGAGATGGCATATCCCCAACCCTCCCAGGTCCTCCTTCCTACAGCTGAAAATCCCTAGACATGACAGAACAAAGAAGCAGAAGACAGAGTTCCCCCTCCCCTTCCCTTGTGTCAGCAGGGCTTCTGCCCCCTACCCTGGGGAGCCTGGGGCGGGGGGAGGTGCTCAGAGACAATAAGATGGTGCAAGGCGGTTCTCCACTTTCACTGGAAAGGTGTCAGCAGAGCCGAGGGAAAAGCGAACTGCTGCCTACGCAGCTGCAGTGAGGTAGAGTCAGCACTCACTTCTGCTAGGATGCTGTCAGGGGCTCAGTGGGAAGTGATCATGCAACCCGTCCAGCCCTCAACCATAAAATCTTATGGAAAACCCCGTATGAACTTTTTGGCCAACACAATACATCTCAACAGGGAGACTGCCTGCTCAAAAAGAAAACTGGAATAGGATCCAGGGTCTCGTACTATAACACTCCCAATGTCCAGGATAGGATGGAAAAATCACCCCTCATATCAAGAACCATGAAAATCACAACTTGGATGAAAAAAGACAGTCGACAGGCATCATACAGAGATGAATCAGAGCTTGGAATGGTCAAGAATTTAAAAGCAGCCATGGTAAAAATGCTTCAACAAGCAATTATGAATTCTTTTGTAACAAATAAAATAGAAACTCTCAGTAAAGAAATAGAAGTTATTAAAAAGAACCAAATGGAAATTTAGAAACTGAAAATGACAATAACCAGGAAAAAAACCCAAAACCTCACAGGATGGGCTCCATAGAGTGGCAATGACAAAGGAGAGAATTAGCAAACTTGAGGATAGAGCAATAGAATTTCCCAATCTCAATAACAGACAGAAAAATAAACTGGAAAAAAAAAAAAGAAAATATTTTCAGGGACCTCGAGACAGAAAGAAAAGAATTAACGTTTATACCTTCTGGGTCCCAATTAAGACAAAGAAAAAATATTGAAAGCATTCAGAAACAACACATTACTTATTTGGGAAACATCATATGGGAAGGATAGCAGATTTCTTATCTGAAACTATGGAGGCCAAAAAGAAGTGGTTCAACATTTTCCAAGTGCTGTAAAAAGAACTATCAACTGCAAATTCTACATTTGATAAAAATATCTTTCAGAAATGAGGGGAAAGAGAGACATTCTCAAATGAAGGCAAACCAAGAGAATATATTGTTGGCAAACATATCCTTGAAGATTGGGTAAAAGAAGTGGTCGAAACAGAAGCTTTTTAAAATATAACTTCTGTTTCTTTACTGAGAATTTCTCTTTTTTTCATTTGTTTCAAGAAAGCTTGGAACTTCAGAAAGGATAAAAAAAAAACTATGGAATGTATAGAAATAGGGCTAAATATAATGACTATACTTCCCATGAATATCTTAAATTGTATTTGATAATTGAAGCATAATTAGAACATCTGAAGTGATATTCATGTATGCAGAGAATATACTTAAGGCAATTATATATATATGAGTATATGTATATATACATATTATACACACACACACACACATATATATATATATATATATATATTTTTTTTTTTTCTTTAATGAGGAGGTTAAAGGGACCTAAATGGAAGTAAGGTTACATTTTACTCAAGTGGTAAAGCATCAATACTACTAGACTGCAAAAAGTTGTTTATATATAGTGTAATCCCTACAGCAACCAATAATTTTACACAATCTCTCCCAGAAAATAGAAGAGAAAGTAATGCTTTCAGCTCATTTTATGAGGCTAATATTACCCTGACACCAAAACCAGATAAAGATAGTTAAAAGAAAGAAAAACACAAGCCTGTATCTCTCATGAATTTAGATTCAAAAATCCTCAACAAAAATTTTAGCAAATTGAATTCAGTAATATAGAAAAAAGAATTTTACACCAAAATGAAATGGAATTTTATTCTAGGGATGCAAGGCTCATTCAATATATTCAAAAATCGATGTCATCTACCATACTGACAAGCTAAGGAAGAAAGATCATATGATCTTAACAATTTATGCAAAAAAAACCCACCACGTTTGGCAAAATCCAACACTCATTCATTATAAAAGCTCTTGGAAAACTAGGACTAGAGGGAACTTCCGCAACTTGATTAAGAGCATCCACTAAAAGCTTTCAACTAACATCACAGTTGATGCTGAAATACTCAATGCTTCCCCCCTGAGGTTGGAAACAAAAGAAGGATATCGTCTCTCACCACTTATTCAACTTAGTACTGGAAGTTCTAGCCAGTACAATAAGGCAAGAAAAGGAAATAGATACATAGCTTGGAAGAGAAAAAATAAAACTGTCACCATTTACAAAAGGCATGATTGCCTTTATAGAAAATTCTAAGGAGTCTATCAAAAAACTCACAGAACTAATAAGGAAGTTCAGCGATGTTGCACAGTGAAAGGTCAACTCACAAAAATCGATCACATTTCAATGTACTAACAATGAACCTGCGAAAAGTGAAACTGAAAACATTTACAATTGCTTCACAGAAAATGAAATATTTAGGTATAAACTGACAAAACATGTACAGGCTCTGTATCTTGACTGTTACAAAATACTAATAAAATAAATAGAAAAAGACCTAAATAAATGGAGAAATACACCACATCCATGGATTGGAAGATTCCACATAGTAAAGATGCCAATTCTTCCCAAACTGATCTAAAGGTTTAGTGCAAGTACTATTAATGTCCCAGCAAGATTTTCTTTTATAGATAAGCTTATTCTAAACTTTCTATGGAAAAACACAGGACTTCAAATATCAATAGCTAAAAACGTTCTTGAAAAAGATTAAATTGGGAGAAATTTCTCTAATATTGAGGCTTACTATATGGTTACAGTAATCAAAACAGTGTAGTTTTGCCAGAAGGATTAGACTCATACGTCAATGGAACAGAATAGAGAACCCGGAAATAGACTCACACAAATGCCCAACTGATTTTAGAAAAAAGAGGAAAAGCAATCCAATGGAAGAAAAGACAGTTCATTCAGCAAACAGTACTGGAGCAACTGGACACCCATAAATAACAACAACAAAATGAACCTCTATCTAAGCCTCACACTTTATACAAAAATTAACTCAAGATGGGCCACAGACTTAAATGTAAAAATACAATTACAGTTGACCCTTGAACAATGCGGGGAGTTAGGGGCACCAGCCCTCCATGTATTTAAAAATCCACGTATAGAATATCCACTTACAGACAGCCCTTTGTATAGGAGTTTCCTCCCCATCTGTGGTTTTGTCATCCGAGGAGTCAACCAAATAAGGATGTGTAGTCCTGTAGTTTTTACCATTGAAAAAAAATCTGCTTGTAAGTGGACCCACGCAGTTCAAACCTGTGTTATCCAAGGGTCAACTGTATACGATACTTAGGAAAAGAAATAGGAGAAAATCTTTGTGATGCAGGGCTAGATAAAGAGTTTATTGGAAACACATTTTTTTTAAAGCTTCTTTTTTGTGTGTAATTTTTATTTATTTTTGGCTGCATTGGGTCTTTGTTGCTGTGTGCAGGCTTTCTCTAGTTGCAGCCAGCGGGGGCTACTCTTCGTTGCAGTGCGTGGGCTTCTCATTGTGCTGGCTTCTCTTGTTGTGGAGCACGGGCTCTAGGCGCGTGGGCTCAGCAGTTGTGGCACGTGGGCTCAGTAGTTGTGGCGTGCGGGCTTAGTTGCTCCACAGCATGTGGGATCTTCCCGGACCAGGGCTCGAACCCGTGTCCCCTGCATTGGCAGGTGGATTCTTAACCACTGCGCCACTAGGGAAGCCCCGGAAACACATTTAATAGAAGGAAAAATTGGTTCATTGGAGTTCATCAAAATTAAAAACTTTGCTCTGTGAAAGACTCTGTTAAGAGGGTGAAAAGGCAAGCTCTGGATGGGGGCGGGGGGCAGGAATATTTACAAATTATGTATCTGACAAAGGACTCCTATCTAGAGTATAAAAACATCTCTCAAACTTCACAGGAAATAAACAATCCAATCAGAAAATTGGCAAAAATGGATAAACATTTCACCAAGGAGGATACACAGAAGGCAGATAAGAACAGAAAAAATGCTCACCATCATTAGCTGGTAGGGAAATGCAATTAAGGCCACAGTGACCTATCACTACATGCCTATCAGATGGTTCTAATGAAAAGTAGCGATAAGATGAAGTGCTGGTGAGGATGTGAAGAAGACGAAGCACTCATGCAATGCCAGTGGGAATGTAAAACAGTACAACCTTTCTGGAAAAGAGTACGGCAGTTCCTTACAAAACGAAACACGTGCTTATCATTCGACCCAGATATTGTACACCTGGGCATTTATCCCAGAGAAATTAAAACTTATGTTCATACTAAAATCTCTCCAGGAATGGTCATAGCGGCTTATTCATAATAGCCCCAAATTGGAAAAAACCCCAGCACCCTTCAAAGGGTGGATGATTAAACAAATGGCAATACCTCTATACCATGAAATACTACTCAGCGATCTAAAAAAAAGAACAATCTATTGATACATACGGTAACTTGGATGGATCTCAAGAGAATTGTGCTGAGTGCTAAAAGCCAAATCTCAAGAGATTACATAGCTCAAGAGATTCCATTTTTATAACCCTCTTGAAATGATAAAATTAGAGGTGGAGAACAGATTAGTGGTTGCCAGGGACTTCCAGGGGAGTGGGGGAAGGAGAGGTAGCTCTGGCTGTAAAAAGGCACCACAAGAGATTTTTTTTTTTTTTTTCTGGCTGCACTGTGTGTCTTGTGACGTCTTAAGTTCCCTGACCAGGGATTGAACCTGGGCCCTCAGGAGTGAGAACGCAGAGTCCTAACCACTGGACCGCCAGGGAAGTCCCATGAGAGATCCTTCTGATGGGACTGTGTCTACTGTAGCTGGTAGTGGTCACAAAATCCACACGTTATAAAATCACATGGAGCTGAACACACACATTTACACACCCAAATGAGAGCCTGTGAAACTGGCAAAGCTGAACAGTGTTGGTGGATCACACCAACGTCAATTTCCTGTTGGGATATCGTAATATAGTCACGCAAGTTGGTATCATCAGGGGAAAGTAAGTGAAGGGTATACAGCATCCTTCTGCTTGCTTCTTACAACGATCTGCATATTTACTATGACCTCAAAATAAAGTTTTTTTAAAAGGTCACACCTGAGTAATACACAGAGGGAACCCAAAGTCACGTCATTCCTGATGTTCCTGCTAAATGGAAGATATGATTCTGGGTGAGCCAGCGGACACAGTTGGAACAACGCCCAGAACTTGTGTTCCAGCGCCTTTCACGGGGAAGGAGGAGCTGGACTGGTCGGTAAGGAAGATCTCACGGGAAACAGAGGGAGCCACTGAGACGGGCAATGCCAAACACAAGATCAGCTCTTCCTGGAGGGATGTGAGAAATGCCAAGTGGTAGCACAGGCTCCAGATGCAATGGGGTCAGACAAAGGGAGGTCCCCAAGGCAGGAGGTCCAAGGAAGCTTCATGGAAGAGGCAGTTCTCAACAAGTGTAAGAATGGCTTGACCCTCTGACTCACTTCTAATGACTAGATTACAGCAAAAGTGATGGATGTCGGGCTTCCCTGGTGGCACAGTTGTTGAGAGTCTGCCTGCCAATGCAGGGGACATGGGTTCGTGCCCCGGTCTGGGAAGATCCCACATGTCGCGGAGCGGCTGGGCCCGTGAGCCATGGCCGCTGAGCCTGCGCGTCCGGAGCCTGTGCTCCGCAACGGGAGAGGCCACAACAGTGAGAGGCCCGCGTACCGCAAGAAAAAAAAAGTGATGGATGTCACTTCTGAGATGAGGTTACAAAAGTCTGACTGCCATCTTGACCTCTCTCTCTTTTTCTCACTTTCTCCTTCTGACAAAGCCAGCTGCCATGCTGTGAAACCACCCTATGGCAAAGTTATGTGGCCAGAATCTGGACCCTGGCTCTGGCCAACAGCCCGAGAGGAACTGAATCTACCATGAACTGTTAGCTGAGCCGGCAGCGGCTTCTGCCCCAGGTGAACTTCGTGATGACTGTGGCTTCCCTGACTCCTTGAGTTCAGCTGTACAAGACTCCAAGCCAAAGGACCCAGCTCAGCCGAGCCTCGATTCCCCGGCCACAGAAACTGCGAGATCGTAAACGCGTGTTGTCTTGCTTAGTTTGGGGGCCATTTGTCACGCAGCACGCGATGACCAATACAGGTGGTGACGTCTCTCATCATCCAGCGGGCTAGCCCTGGCCTGTTCACACGGAGGCTGCAGAGCCCTGAGAGCAGAAGCATGTAAGACCTCACGGGCCCAGGTTTAGAGTCAGCACGTGTCACTTCCACCGAATTCTATTGGCCAACACAAGTCCCGGAGGATTCAGGGGGTGGGGAAATGGATTCCCCCCGTGGATGGGAAGAGCCTGAAAGTCACATCGCAAAGAAGGGTGCATACAGTTTTGCAAACGATCAAACCTCCCCTGCCCCCGGGGTCAGAAGGTGGATGTCACACAAGGTAACACCAGGCTCAGAACTGGAGCCCGGAGTCCAGCGGGTGGGGTGGGTGGGAACGAGCTACAGAGTTGCCCCAGGAAACTGCAAACTCTCCACACTCCCTCCATACCTTCCCCACCACGGCCTGAAATGAGCTTTCAAACAGGCCACCTTTGCACCCTCCGCGGCTCCCCAGCCAGACAGGACAAGGCTCTGCACACAGCCTGCAACCGACACCGCGGTCTGGCCCTTGCTGGCCTCTCCCGCCTCCTACCAGAATCTTCCCACTCTCAAGCCCCAGCTGTCCTGGACCCCTGGCAATGCTTTGGGGTCGCTCTCTGACCTCCAGCAGCCCCTGGACCTCCCTCATCTGTCCCAAGCACAGCAGCCTGATTTCCAAAGGCCAGACCCTCATCGCTGTTGGATAGTTGTTGGAAAATGGCAGCGAATTCCCAGGATTACCTGGGAATCGATATCCCCCCAGGGATATTTTTACACCCACGTCGGGGTACAAGTACCCCAGCCCCTCACTCCACGCCCAGGACCATCTGAGGCAGGTGCTGTGCATCATTTCCCAGACCTCCCTGCAGGGCTAGGAGGACAGAACCCCCCACGAGCGGGTTCCCGTCCACGTTGATGGCATGAGAAGCAGGTCCCCAGCAGAAGGCTGCTTGCCCGCTCTCAGCACAAAGGATGGAAACATTCAGCAGCTTTTGGTCCAAGATGCCCAGTGTCAAGGCTCCCGTGCCCTCAGCTGCGTCTCTACACGCTGAAGAGTCCTGGGCTCCTTCTCTGCCCCCAGTCCCATCGCCCGGAGGCACCGCCATCCAGCCTGTCGGATCAGCTACAGCTGGGCCCGTGCCTGTGAGTTAATATGTCCAGGATCCACCTCCCCGCCCTGCGTGGGTGAAAACATGCAGGGCTCTGACCTGGTCCCGCAGGGTGGAGAGAAGGCATGAGCCGAAATCACACATGCTGGCCTGGGTTTGTGATGGCGCCAGAGGCTCTGATAAAATTACACCACGAGGGTTCGACCCAGGGCTGGGGGGTGGGACGTGGAAGGGGGTGGTCCCTGGACAACCCCAAGAAAGAGGTCGGCAGTGGAAGAAAGTCTTCGGTTCTCCGGGCACTTGCGCTCTGTGGAAATTCAGCAATTTTAACTGTGCAAAGCACAGCTCTGCGAAGGCTGGCCTGGGAGGACCGGCCGGCCGGGGCTCCAGGTGAACAGGCCATGCCATCCACACTTGGCATTCACACCCTGTGGGCATCTCTCCTCCTCGCTGCTCTATGATGAAGACACCCTTGGAAGCCTTGCTTTCCTCTCCCTGTTCTCCCCTCCAGCGGTCCCTTCCCCGACTCTCCCCCCAGCTTTGCTTCCTTCTCTGCCGCAGAAACAGACGGGGCTTCCTCCCTTCTCTCTCCTTACGCTCTTTCCCCGGCTAGTCTCCACCCCTGGGGTTCCCCTATTGCTCCCAGGATAGCGATGTCTGTTCCCACCAACCCTGAGCTCCCCCAAGTAGGTCCCACGAGTCAAGTTCACGGAGCTCAGATCTGAACTCATCATGTCCCCCTCTCCCTACCACCCCTCCCCCCTGCCCTTCCAGGTGCCCCCCCCCCCCTGCTGCACTGTCCCTGCCTCGCCTGCTGACTGGGAAGGAGGGCGGGAGGTGGGGACCCCACCTCATTCCTCGCTGTGCTAGTAACAGTCTCACTCATTCATTCACAAGTGTTGATCGAGAGCGTTCTCTGTGTTGGGTCAGGTCATGGGACGCTGAGCACAGAAAATGACCCATTACTGTTCTCGGGGCTCACACTGGGGAGCAGATGAACAAGTGTGTGAATCCCCGAGTGCCCAAGGGGCCTCATGAGTCCTGAGTCGTGTGGCTTTTGAAAACCACGGTCTTGCAGTCTGGGCTGTCATACGTTGGTTTCTTGGTAATCAACGCATCTCAGCACTGTATGGGGGTGAATTTCATTTCCACTCGGCTTCCCTGAGGGCGGTAGACAAAATTGCAGTTTAGATCCAATCAATACATGTTTGTTGAGAGTCCATTGTTTGCTTGCAGATCTTGGGCATTGTGGGGACACAAAGGGAGACAACGTGGGATGAGCTTACCATGGAAACGTGTCCTGTCTGCTCTGTGGTGTTCACCATGGCCAGGAAAACAAACAAAAGGAATGTTTTTGGTGACAATGGAGGCAGGAAAGTGAGAAAACAAAAAGGACATCCTCGGTTTCCACACAAGACAAAGTTCTGAGTGGGAGAGGCAAGTCTTATTTGATGGTATCAGGTAGACATCCCTTCTCTTCCCCAAACTTCTGCCGACTAAAATTCTACCATTAGAGATTTATTCCTCTGATTAAACGTTGCCCTCCCTAGGCCAGTTCTTTTTTCCAAATGAAAATTCTTGTAGAAAGAGGATACCATGCCCTTAATCTCTTAAATGACACATAAGTTGACATGCATGCCAATCTGTCAGGCCAATCTACCACCCATGAGTAGTACTTGCCTGAAGCATTGTGTTGAGAAAGCCTCTGAGGCTCTATCTGGCTTCTGATGCAAAGAATGTCCATTGATTAGTTATGTCTGCCATGGGTGCAAGAAGGGGAGAGAGTATTTACTTTCCCTGCCTTAGGGCAGAGGAGCTTAAGGGATTTTTTTTCCCCTGCTGTAACAGGAGAGGCTGGACAAACATGGAAAATCTGATGGCAGGGGCCCCTGGAGGAGGCATGTAAGAAGAAAAGGCTGAGACTGCTAATCTCATCATGTCACCTCCTGGTCTGTCCATGGCCCCAGGCTCTCAGAACCTGCGGCTGGAAGCCCAAAGCCCTGTCCCTGCTCTCAGAGCCATCTCAGATGTCAACCCACCTAGACTTCCAGCCACGTGTTTGACCATACTCCTGGCGCTTTTCTGTTCCAACTTCACGGAACTCTTTTTTTCCGAGCTTTTCAATGTCTTGTGACACACACACCTAAAACTGTTAAATATTTAGGCTGTACAATGTGATTGTTAAAAGGTGTATAATGCAATGATTTGATAGATATATATATACAATGTGAATTGATTACCACAATCAAGTTAATGCGTCCATCACCTTACATAGTTACCCTTTTGTGTGTGGTGTGGTGAGAACACTTAAAATCTATTCTCTTAGCAACTTGCAAGTATTATTAACTATACTCACCATGCTGTACATTAGAGCCCCAGAACCTACTCATCTTATAACTGGAAGTTTGTACCCTTTGACCAACTTCTCCCATTTCCCGTGGTAACCACTGTTCTACCCTCTGGTTCTGTGAGTTGGACGTTTTCAGATTCTATATATAAGTAAGTGAGACCCTACAGTAATTGTCCTTCTCTGTCTGGTTTGTTTTGCTCAGCACAGGTGTCCTCCAGGTTCCTCCTGCTGTTGCGAATGGCAGGGCCTCTTTCTTTTTAAAGGCTACATGGTGGTCCACACTTTCTTTATACATTTATCTGTCCGTGGACACTTAGGGTATTTCCATATCTTGGCCAAGGTGTGAATAATGCTGCCACGGACATGGGAGTGCAGATATCTCTTCAAGATACTAATTTCATTTCCTTTTGGTGTGTATACGCAGAAGTGGGATCGCCGGGTCATATGGTAGTTCTATTTTGAATTTTTTGAGGAACCTCCATACTGTTTTCCATAATGACTGTACCAATTTACGTTCTTTTATTTTATTTTTTTTTTTGCGGTATGCGGGCGTCTCACTGTTGTGGCCTCTCCCGTTGCGGAGCACAGGCTCCGGACGCGCAGGCTCAGCAGCCATGGCTCACGGGCCCAGCCGCTCCTCGGCATGTGGGATCTTCCTGTACCAGGGCACAAAGCCGTGTCCCCTGCATCGGCAGGCGGACTCTCAACCACTGCGCCACCAGGGAAGCCCCCAATTTACATTCTTATCAACAGAATACAAGGGTTCTCTTTTTGCCACATCCTGGCCAACCCTGTTATTTCTTGTCTTTTTGATAATAGTCATCCTAACAGGTGTGAAGTGATATCTCATTGTGGTTTTGACTTGCATTTCCGTAATGGTTAGTGATTCTGAGCATCTTTTCACATACCTCTTGGCCATGTGTAGGTCTTCTTTGGAAAAATATCTATTCAGGTTCTTTGCCCATTTTTTAACTGGGGTTTTATTTTTTGCACCACTGAACTCTTTGCAGAGCCAGGATGTGCCTTTATCTATGCCTTTCCTAGACCACTTAGAACATCCTTGCCCATTGTCTCCGCAGGGGAACTCTTATGTAACTCCATCAAGATCTGACGCAAACATCACTTCCTCTGAGAAGCCCTCCCTGATTCCTCCACCTGGGTCATCACTCCCTCCTCTGTTTATTTACTGTGGACCCAGCCTCTTCCTGGCAGTCTTCACCCTCTATCACCCTATCCTTCAATGTGTCTCACTTTCTCATAAGGCTGAGAGTTCCACTGAGGGCAGGGCTACAGTTTGACTTCTGTGAGTCCAGACCCAGCACTGGGCCTGACACACAGCTGGTGTGCAATGACCATTGGCTAAATATGTGAATGAGTCAGTGAGTGAATGAACAAACTTCACAGATGTCATACTGGCGCTGAGACTCAGCTCCACAACCACGCTCCGTGCTTTTCCTTTTGTTCCTACAACAGTGCGCTGACGTGGTAAACCACCCTCAGATCTTCATGACTGAACGTAATGCAGGCTAATTCCCTCCCACAAAGCCCAATGTGAGTGTCTTTATATTAACCCTGTCCTTTAATTTCTGTTCCGATGCTGTCCCATCTGGGGCCTTGCTGACTCTCGAGGGACCGTCCCTCCCAAGGTTATCTGCTTCCTAGAAATAGTGAACAACTCCCCTGTGAGCACCTTTCCAATGCAAACCAGCCAACGCAGAGCCCAGCCTCGCCCCACCCCCGGCTCCTCCATGAGGCTCCCTCACCCGGGCCACTGTCCCCCTGCCCTCATCACCCAGGGCAGGTACCAGACAACCAGGGACGGGCCTGTGCCCCAGAGCCTGCTGGAATGGTCCAGACTAGCCTGTCCTCAGCCTGCCCACCCTGCCTTGTCCACTCCTTCCACGGAAACCACAGTGAGGTCTCTGGTCCACACTGCCCCTCCCTCTGACACCTGACCCACCCTGGTGCTTCCCTGTGTGACCCTGCCCTGCACCACGGGCTTCCTCCTCTTGGGAACTGTGACTAGCAAACAATCCTTCCAAGGCAGTCACCTCCTGATCTGCTGACCTTCCCGTACCTCGAATTTTCTATCCGTGCACGACTTTTTAGAACAGTCTTCCATTCAGTGACTCAGCCTTCCGGGGTGCTCCCAGTACAGCTCCACCGCTTCGCCGCGTCACACGGTCCCCACATTCTGTGGCAAGGAAAAGAGAGCAGGGACGTCGCACGCCAGCTCTTACCTACTCCTGCCCGCAAGTGGCACGGGCCACCCCTGCTCACCACCCATTGGCCAGAGCCAGTCACACACATGGTGCCACTTGGGCACAGGGGGTGTGGCTGGGAAACCTGGGGGTGGGGGTGTCACTCTCTGCACTTCTGGTCTTGATCTCCCCCTCCAAGTAAAGAATGGATCAGCAATCTAAGGTCAGTATGTATTTCGTTTAATGACGATGACATGATGTGATTGTAGAGTACCCTTTGCCATGGATATGACCTAGTTTGTCACCAGAAAATATGGAAGCTGAACGTTAAAAAAACAGAGACCGCAAGGAGATAGGGCAAAGGACGGATTGGGCCATAAACGCGCTCCGGCATTAGGGCCGTGAGTGAGATTAACAGGCCGAGGCCCGAGAGCTCCCCTGCTCTCACCTCCGTGGGCCAGAAGCAGATGGGGGCCATTTGGGGATGGCTGGCTTAGGCTGGGATGTGGCAAAGAGGAAATGTGTGTCTGTTACCACCCTGTCTTGTTGACATCCTCCGGATGTGTGTCTCTGGGACCCATAAGCCAGTTTCCCGCAGATGTTTGCTTTAAGTGGTTGCATTAAGCAGCCTGACCACGGTCAGGCTCTCGAACATTCACGACCGGGGAGGGGTCAGCAGAGGAGAGAGGCATTGGGAATCCTTGAAAGCACAGACCTGCACGAGATGATAATTCCATGATAATTCCAGCTTCCTTCTCTCCCATATACTAACTACAGCTGCCCAGAGGTTGTAAAATGATGCGGGTTCCACCCCTCCCTTCTCCCGCCCTGGGAGACACAGAGGCAATACACCGGGTGGTGGAGAAGGCTGACGAGAAGAGAGAGCCTTTCTGGAGGCAGGAGAGGAACCGGACGTGCAGTTCAGACCCGGGCAGAGGCTCTAAGTGCATAATTGTATCTAGTCTTCAGAAATGGAAGGAGGTTCTCATTTTTACAAATGAGGATGCAAGATTCAGAAGGGGTAGGAAACCAGCCTGGAGTCACACAGGATTTGAGTGGGTGATTTTGAGCCAGGGCCCCTTCTCCTGCCGCAGTCCTACACAGACAGGCCCAGCCTGCAGCTCTGGGATCTTGACATTAAGGCATCTCACTCCAGACCCATCGCCCACTTTCGAGATGGCCATTAACGGAGAACAATGGCTTTAACCTCGTGGAGGACGCGATCCAGAGGCTGGCAGAGCTGCACGTTCTTTCTGCAGAAACGCACCCACCCTCAGGCAGGCACGTGCTCCGTGGTTCCGCCCACAATTCCAGGGTGTTTGTGGGTGTCCCGGATGGAAGTATAGCTGGTGGGCTGCAGGGGAAGCGCTTTCTCCCCAGCCTGGTATACTGCAAACACCTTCAAGGTAATACGTTGGCACGCCTGTGGTTCGAGAGCTGATAGACCACTGTGAGAGGAAACAGCGTGACCAAAGGGCAGGGGACCCCGGACAAGGAATCGGAGAGTCACGTGTTTGTTTCATGTGCTTACTCCCCCACCTCCAGGTGTGCCCCCTCCCCACCCCATGTTAGACCTGGCCTCACCTTTGCTCGGTGAGCCCCTGGGAGCGGAGGCTGTGTGTCACCCCCCCAGCCTCGGGAGAGGACCTTTCCTCCTCGGTATCACGCGACCGCCCCTCTTCTCTTCCCACAGACCCTCTCTCATGATCTTCCATTCTACAACTTGGTTGTCGACATCCTTGATTCAGAAAACTGGTAAGGAAGCTGAGCTGCCAGCTGCAAAGGGGCCAGGACGTGGAAGACCCCAGGTGGGTTTCGGCAAAAGGCCTTCTGCCTTCCACGAATAGGAGGAGAGAGCTGGGGCTCGGGGAGAAAGCAGCGGCATTGTTTGTGGTTACTTGGCCTCCCGTGCCTCGGTTTCCCCATCTGGAAAATGGGGGCAATGGTAGTTCTAACCTCAGAGGGTCATTAACCTGCAAAGCATGGAGAACAGCACCTGGTGCACAGAGCTCACAACATACGTGGGAGTTGTTGTCACTCCAGCCCTTGTGTCCACAGAGACCAGGAGACAGGGTCCTGGGGTTGCAAGGGAATACCTGTTAAATAACAGCCCCTCCTTCCCCTGGGCTCTGGACAAGTCGAGTGAGACCAGTGAGACAGCAAAGCATCCCCTTCATTCTTCATGCGCTTAAAGTCCACCCCTCCACCTCCCTGGGGCGTGGGGAGGCCAGGAGACCGGGATGGGGGAAGGGCAGCTCTCTCGGCCATGGTCAGGCACTGCTCTCCGTGCCATCATGCCAGCCACAGGTCTGCGTGGCTCCTGGTCGCGCCTGTGGTCTGAGATGTGTCTGCATACTTGTGACCAACCCCCTGGGGGTTGGCTTTGCCCTCTAGTGAACTCACCAGCGGAACCTTCCACGTGGACCCCATATAGAAACACAATCTCAGCTGCACCTGGTTTTTCTCTTTTTCAGTTAAAGTTCTTTAATAGTCCCCATTTAATTGGTTTGTTTGTGGCCAATAAACCGGCAACACAAGGAGGGGCCGAGGGCGTGCTCCCCCACCAGGTCCTGGGTTTGGACTCAGGCAGGAGACACTGCCCCGGGGCAGGTGCAGGACAGGGTTCAGCCACCTGTGCCCCCAGGATGGAAGGAGAGGGCCCCTCACTTCTAGGAGAAGCCCTGGGATGGAGACAGTGGCCGACAGGGCAGTTTCTTCTCCAGTGTTGCCCCGCTCGTGTGGCTGCAATGGCTCTGTCACTACACTGTCCTCCTGCCTCAGCAGGTGACGCAGGAGTGCGAGGCTACCTGCAGCCCCCAGATGACTCAGCTCAGCTCTGGTGGGAAACATCTAAAGCCTGAAAGCCAATAATGAGGACCTCACGACCTCAGCTGCCTCCAGCTTTGATTTCCAGCAAGAGAAAAGCAACTGTAACATTAATGAAGTCAAGATTTGGGGAGAAAAAAACATGTAATACTTCCAGCTGAGTTCTGGCCTTACATGTATGCAATCCACTCAAAGAAAAGCAACCGACTAGGAAAAATATTGCCAACACCCATCACACAAAAAGGATTACTTTTGATAATATGTAAAGAGCTCCTACCAATCAAAAACAAAAAAGACAAATGACCCAGCAGAAAAATTGACAACGAGCATTGTTGCAAGCAGTGCTGGCCGCCTGCTGGGACAGCCACCCCCGTGTCCCCGTGCCAGGGCCCAGGTCTGCTCAGGCCACCACCTGCACGCGGACACGTGCTTGGGGCGGGGCCCATCCCCAGTGCCCTGGAATCTGGGCTAGGCTCCTTGCCTGTGACCCACAGATAGGAGCGAAGGGCTGTTGATGTCACCTGTCCCGTCTGCTGGGCGCCGTGGGGAGGACGGGAAGAGGGCTTCCAGGAAAGGTCTTCCTCAACCTTCAAAAGAGATGCTGAAAGAGAGGGCCCCTTTCCTGCTTGCAGTCACTGTCGTGAAGACGTAAATCCTGAAGAGGCTGCGGAGATCTTGGACTCAGAGAGGAAATGGCTAAGAGGAGGATTTCTCTGAGGATATGTCAGAGCAGAAAAATGGAAAGAACCCTGATATCGCTGGACCGCTGAGCTTGCCAGTCTGGGAGCTACTTTTAGTCTGCACTTTTTTCTACTTAAAAAATTATTTTTAACTGTGGTAAATGCATGTAACATAAAATGTACTGTAGTAATTAAGTGTATCATTTTTACGTGTTTAGTTCAGTGGCAATAAGCACGTTCACGTTGTTGTGCAATCATCACTCACCATCATCTCCAGCACTTGTTCATCTTCCCAAACGGATACTCTGCCCCCACCACACACTAACTCCCCCTCCCCCCATCCCACCCCTCCCCCTCCCCCACTTCCTGTCTCTATGAATCCGACCCCTCCGAGGACCTCGTGTGACGTCATACAGTATTCGTCCCTTTACAACTGGCATATGTCACTTAACGCCTTCCAGGTTCATCCATGTTGTATCACGTGTCAGAAGTCCCTTCTGTTTCTTTTTTTAATTATTTGTTTTATGTACTCATTTATTTATTTATCTGGCTGCTTCAGGTCTTAGTTGCAGCGCGTGGGATCTTTTGTTGCGGCATGCCGGCTTCTCTCTAGTTGTGGCGTGCGGGTTTTCTCTTCTCTAGTTGTGGTGCACAGGCTCCAGGGCGCGTGGCGCACGGGCTTAGTTGCCCCACAGCGTGCAGGATCTTAGTTCCCTGACCAGGGATTGAACCCATGTCCCCTGCATCGCAAGGTGGATTCTTTACCACTGGACCACCAGGGAAGTCCCTCCCTTCCTTTTTCAGGTTGAATAACATCCCATTGTATGGATGGACCCCATTGTGTTTACCCATTCATCCATCGATGGACACGTGAGTTGTTTCCACCTTTTGGCTGCGGGGAATAATGCTGCTATGAACGTGGGTGAACGAAGATCTCTTTAAATCCTTGCTTCAGTTCTTCTGGGTATAAACCCAGAAATGGGAGTAGCTGCATCATATAGTGATTCTCAGTTTATTTTTTTGAGGAGCAGACATACTGTTTTCCAAAGCACCTGCACCATTTTACATTCGCTCATCTCCAGCTCTTTTAATACGAGAAGATAAATTCCTTATCACCCAAGCCAGCTGAGTCATGGTTTTCTGTTCCTTGCTCCCCAAACACCCTGATCACTACAGATAGAAACAGGCATATAGATGAGGTATGATTGGCCAATAAACATATGAAAATATGCTCGGCCTAAGTAGTTACATCAGGAAATGCAAATTGCAATAACTGATGTATCGATAGTTTGTGCCCTTTAGATTGGTAAAGAGTAAAAAGATTGATAATTGGTAACATCGGTGATGCTGTAGTGTAGGAGCTCTTACACAGGAGTGGAGGAAGCGGCCCCTAGAACAGCATTTGGGGAGGGCAATTCAGTGTCACTAAAATCTTTTTAAAAAAATTTTATTGAATAGGTAGCTAGTGGGAAGCAGCCGCATAGCACAGGGAGATCAGCTTGGTGCTTTGTGTCCACCTAGATGGGGGGGATAGGGAGGGTGGGAGGGAGACGCAGAGGGAAGAGATATGGGGATATATGTATACATACAGCTGATTCACTTTGTTATACAGCAGAAACTAACACACCATTGTAAAGCAATTATACTCCAATAAAGAGGTTCAAAAAATTTATTGGAGTATAATTGATTTACAACGTTGTGTTAGTTTCAGGTGTACAGCAAAGTCAATCAGTTATACATAAACATGTATCCACTCTTTTTTCAAGATTCTTTTCCCATATAGGTCATTACAGAGTATAGAGAAGAGTTCCCTGGGCTCAGGATCACTAAAACTTTAAATGCACCTACGTTTTAATCTCACGATGCCAAGCCAGCCTGTTTTGTAGGAACACTAGCACAAATACACAAAGCAGTAAGGAGAAAGAAGCAGATGGTCTGGAGCAGTGGTAAGAGGAAAAAAACCAGGAAACCGTCCAATGGCTTCCAAGAACTTGGTTAACTAAATCATGATGCAGTCACACTGTGGAAAACTATGCAGCTGTAGAAAGAATGAGTTTCTCCACAAATTGTGCAAGCGTGGAAAAACCTCCAAGACAATCAATTTTTAAAGTCCAGCGAAAATCAAGTCACAGACTAATGCAAATAATATAGTTGAATTTGGTCAAACCTTGTAGCTGAACATGTGTATGTACGTGTGTGTATACAGACACAGATTCAGAGAGAAAAGGCCATGAAGGAATAGACTCCAGGGTTAACAATGGTTCCTCTGTAGAGAGAATGTGGAGAGCTGGGAATGAGAAGAAACTTTAAGTTCTCATTCTATGTTCTGTTTGAAAAACATTTTTTACAGTGTATTGCTGCATTGTGTGATTTCTTTAAAATGCGAGACACTCATGATGTTCAAAAGCAATATATAAAAGGGTTGTGTTATGGAAAGAAAGGGTTTCATTGTAAGCGGGGAGGTTCTGCCTGCCCCCTACTCCTCCGACGCCTGACCCCATTTCACAGATGCGGGCGTTTCCCTGCAAGTGAGGAAACTGCAGCAGCTCCGAGGCCACCAAAGCAAGGCCAGAGCCTCCAATTTCTCAGCCTGGGCCCCCAAGGAGCCTGAAAACAGAGTCGTTGTCTGCAGCCCCCAGGCCTCCACCTGAGCAAACGTCAGTCACTCCCCCACCCCCCATTTCTTCCTACCTGGTGTCTCCCATGGAGCTCTGGCCTCAGCCTGTACCCAGCTGCCCCAGCTCCAAAGGCTGCAATCACCGCAGCCACGTGTCTGAGCCACGTTCCTGGTTGGCTGCCTCGTGGCTGGAGATCCACCTTCTCACTGTCAGGTTTGCTTTTGGAGGCCCCTGACAGCTCTGGGGGGCATCTTACCTTGTGGGAGGGGTGCTGAGTTCAGGGGCTGCTGTGGGCTTCGTTCACCTCTGTCCGGGGTCCTTAACCAAGAGTTCCACAGGTACAAGTCAGAAGGTCCAGAACCTGGTACCGGGTAATCTCCTGTATTTTATTTTATGTATTTCCACATTTTTCACAGCCCCTCCAGCTGTAAGACCCGACCCTGACGTTTAGCAGCTGTCGACCTGGACAATGTCCCATAACCTTCCAACCTTCAGCTTCCTCATCTGTAAAACGGGGCTAGTGAGACCTGGCTGTGAGGAGCTGCTGTGAGGATTAATGCACAGTGTAAGGGCTGTGATCAAGGAGCCTGGGCCAAGGAGGAGGGGGCACAGAAGAAGGATGATTTGACCCAGCCTAGGCATCCTGGAGGGCTTCTTGAGGGAGGGAGCAGAGTTGAGTTTTGAAGACTGTCCAGTTACCACTGCTGTGTAATTAAAAAACACCCCAACTTAGTGGCAGAAAAGAACCATTTCATTGTGTTCACAGATCCATGGGCCATCTCTGCTCCACCGTGTCTGGGACCTCACCTGGGGATACGTGAAGGCTGGGCTCTACGGCTGGGTTCGGGGTCATCTGGAGGTATCTTCACTCACATGTCTGGCAGTCGGTGCTGGCTGTCGGCTGGGACCTTGCTGTCCTGTCAGCTGGAACACTGACCCAGGACCTCTCTGTGGTTTCTCTACATGGGCTAGTTGGGCTTCCCCATAGCATGGCAACTGGGTTCCAAGAGAGAGCCTCCCAAGAGAACCAAGAGGGAGCTGTATCACCTTTGTCAACCTAGCCCCAGAAGTCACATAGCACCACCTCTGCCGTGGTCATACACTCTCCCAGATTCAAGGGGATGGAACATAGACTCCACCTCTTGATGAAAGAACCGTCATTGTAAGATCATGTGAAATGGGAGATATCGTTGCTGCCATTTGGGGGGGGGGAATAGAATCTGTCACAAAGGCCAAAGCAAACAGGAAGTGTATCCTCTAGGCTAAGGGGAAGGGAACGTGTTTCCAGGAACATGTTTCCTGGGTCAACTGGGACTGTCGTGTAGGTTGTGCACTGTACAAAGGCGCCCAGATGAGAGGGCAAGTGGGAGCTGAAATCCATGCAGTCCTCCATTCAATGAGCTCTGTGTTCATGCACGAAGGTGCAACTCCTCAGGGGAAGGGCAGACTTTTCCTTTTCCAAGGGCATCGTCCACTTGCTAAGGTGAGCACCCACAGAGCTGTGTGCACCCGGAGGGGTTACACTTTCTTAATACCCATAAGATAATCATAGGGACCGGCCGGGGTCCTGGGGAAGGTGAGGCTGGAACAGGAGGTGAGGAGAGGGGAGGGGAGACCCAGGCTGAGACCAGGGGCCGCGCTCCTCTGCCATCATCCCCTGACCCTTCCCCAAACACACACACCCAGAAAGTCATTTTCCGTCTTATTTTGACATCCTCTGGTCAGGATTCTAGTTTTGTTCTGGTCCCCAGTCCAGTGCACCTCAAGCTGATGGAGGAGGTCCTGATGTCACCAATGGGTCAACATAAACATGGAGCAAACCTTCAACTCAGAAGAGAAGCAGGAGGCAGGACTTGGGCCAGACTCCAGGCTTCAGTGAGGATGCAGCCTCTCCTGGAGAAGAGAAGGAAAGAATCAGGACATAAACGTCCCTCCTTAGAAGGTTTGGAAGAGCATCTTTCAGGGGCCGAGGTGCTAAAGCAGGAGGCAAGGACTCCAAGTTAAATACAGCAAATGCCCCTTTGCTTAGCGTTTCATCTCTCTTTTTCCAATTTCCCTTTATGGAGATGGGGCTATTTTGAAGAATGCTCAGCGCTATAAAAATAAAGCCAGAATTGCATATCTGGGCTTCCGGAGAGCCCGCGGTAGGAAATGTGGAAGGCGAAAGCTATTTATACAGTGAGGGAGCGTTTCAGCTAGAAACTTACAACCGGTGTTTAGAATTAATTCAGCGCGTTGTCTGCTCCAAGGACATATGCTACGTGTCTAGAATGGTTACACCTCCAACACCGTATGTGTCTGTTTGGTGTGGCCGCGAAGGATCGTGGAGCCTCCTGGCACGCAGGCTCCGTGTGTTGGCGATGATCACACCTCCCTGTGCCCAGGTGTCTAGAATCCTAGAGTCTTTGGAAATTAGTGGACATATGGCGTGTGTCTCAGGTTTTGGCACCAGACAGAGAAAATAAAAGGTGTGTGCAGTCCAGGGTCAGGCAGGGGGTGACCTGCGCATCTTTGCTGTCTCAGCTTCACATGATGTGGTGGGTTCCCAGCTCAGAGGGGGCATCCCCAGGGTTTGCATCTAGACGAACTGGAGCCCACAGTGGGGCTGCTGGAATCCGGGGAATGGGCACCCACCAGTTCCGGAACTGGCAGCCCTCGGCAGTTTTCACCTTCGAAACGCTAAAAAGGTAACTGGTACATCTGGTGACACAGAGCTAGAGAATCTGAATTAGCCAGAGACTCAGCCACTGCCCACGGGTGGAAGAAGGGAGACAGATTCGTGGCAACAGATGTGGGGTCACAAGCCAGACCTCGAAGACTGTTCAGGAAGGAATTGGGAAAAGTAGTGATTGTCACCAACCAGGTGTGGACTCACTGTACCCATGGTGCCCAGATACACTCAGAAGCCCCAAGACCTACCCCTACTTTCCCTGTAAGAGCCAGAAACAAACTCACGTATGTCCTCAAAGAGAAATGTCTATTAAGCACCCATGTAGGAGTTATCCATACAAAAGAGGCAGGAGATCCAAACTCCTGTCTTCACGGAGCTGACATTCTTACGGGGCGATGGGCATTATTAGTGACATATTGGTCGGCTCCGGCTGCCATAACAACAGACCACAGACTGGCGGCTTAAACGACAAACATTTATTTCTCACAGTTCTCAAGGCTGGGAGTGCAAGATCAAGGTGGCATCAGGGTTGGTTTCTGATGAAGCCTCTCTTCCTGGCTTGCAGATGGCTACCTTCTTGCTGTGTCCTCTGGGTGCCCTTTCCTCTGGGCAAGGAAAGAGAGAGAGATTTGGTGTCTCTTCCTCTTCTTATAAGGCCACCAGTCCTATTGGATCAGGGACCCACCCTTACGACCTCATCTAACCTTAATTACCCCCTGAAAGGCCCCATCTCCAGATACAGTCACATTGGGGGCTGGGGCTTCAACATAAATTTTAGGGGGGACACAACCTAGTCCATAACAGGGGAAGAGAAACACACGAAAGAGTAAGTCCATTACATCGAATATTAGAAGGAAACTGCCGTGAAGAAAAAGGAAGCAGGGGAGGGGAGCGGGGAGGGCAGGGTGGGTTTGCACATTTAATGAAAGTGGTCATATGGGCCTGGCTGAGAAGCGACACCTAAATGGAACAAGCCACTCAGCCTGGCAGAGACCAGGAGCGCAGGTGCAGAGCACAGGTGCATGTCAAGGAGCAGCAGGGAGGCCAGTTGGCAGGAGAGGTGGACACACGGGCAAGTCAAGTTCCGAGAAGACAGATGAGGTCAGACCAGCTATGGGGGACAGGTCGTGTGTACCTGCAGAGCACGGGAAGGGCTTGGCTTTCAGTCCTGGCGACGAGGAACCCTTGGGGGAGGGGGTTCAGAGCAAAGCAGCAACATGGCCTGACCTCCTGGGTGCCTGCCTTGTGGAGAACATTCTGTAACAGGGTAAAGCAACATTTAAAAAAAAATATCGAACTCCATGAGTTCTTGCTGGAAAAGTAGTCTTTGATTTTCCAATTCCATTTTGGACCCCGTAGAGAAAGCACAAAGTCATAGTCAGGGGACCCAGGTAGATGCCCTCACTCTGTGATGTGGACACGCCACTTAAATTGCCCTGCCTCTGTTTCCCCATCTGTGAAATGGGGACAGTCTGGCAGCCCTCCCTGCCTCACTAGTGACCAGCATGAGCTGAGATTACAGAAATGCAGACGTGCAAAGCTTTGAAGGTAAAGATGCCCTTCAGCTCTTGGTGGGGGTGGCGCGGGGGGGCAGGAGTGAAACCAACACTCCTTGCCCTTATGTTTCCTTGTTTGAGCCAAGACAGGGTGTGGTGTCAGAGCATCTGGAGTAACCCCACATGAGGCTGTGTCTGGAACATGAGTTGAGCTGCAAGGAGAGCTGTCAAGCTAAACAGGGAAGGTCTCACAAGCAGGATGACGTGCGTGGTGTTGTCTCTGTGGACTGTCCCCCTAAAGCACCCTAAAGCCTCCCCCCAGCCCCTGCGGCTAGCAACTTGCAAGAAATAGTTTTTTCTTTTTCACTTAACAATCACCAAATTCATCTTCAAATTGTGCAAATTGAAAATCAGCTCAGGGACCAAGAATAATATTACCAACCAGAGAGTACAAGAACTTAAAAAAAAAAAAGTTAGTTTAAAAAAATTAGGTACTACTCACAGAAAGGAAAGATTTCATCAGTACAAGGCAGGGGGGCGCGGTTCAGGGAGAGGTCAGTCATCACCCTTCCTGATACCCATTCCTCCTCCCCAGAGGCAGAGGCAGTTACCAATGCTCACGTGTCCTTCCAGAAGAGAGAGCCACACCTGTAACTCTGCCTTGAAATGCTTTTTATACACACATGCACATATGTCATCCCTTTAATTCCAAAATGGACAGTGAATTATACTTCCTGTGGCACCTTGATTTTTTTCATTTAACAATAAGACTTGGATACTGTTCCAACTTGGCACTTAAAGAACTTCCTCATTCATGGGCTTCCCTGACGGCGCAGTGGTTAAGAATCCGCCTGCCAACGCAGGGGACACGGATTCAAGCCCTGGTCCAGGAAGATCCCACGTGCCGCAGAGCAACTAAGGCCATGCGCCACAACTACTGAGCCTGTGCTCCAGAGCCCGCGAGCCACAACTGCTGGAGCCCATGCTCCACAACAAGAGAAGCCACCACAATGAGAAGTCCACGCACCGCAACGAAGAGTAGCCCCCGCTCGCCGCAACTAGAGAAAGCCTGAGCACAGCAATGAAGACCCAATGCAGCCAAAAATGAATAAATTAATTAATTTATTTATTTTTAAAAAAAGAACTTCCTCATTCTTTTTCATTTCATTTTGCACATTCTTTTTCGTAGAGTGAAAGTACCATAAGTTAGTCAAGCAGACTCCTATTGACTTGGGCTGTTTTCCATTTTTGGCTAATTTCTACAATGTTGGAAAGAATATGCTGTACAAATGCTCTGGTACCTGTGTGAATACATCTGTGGGATAAATTCCTAGGAGAGGAAAAGCTGGGTCAGGAAGTAAGAGCTTTAGGCATTTGCATAGGCCTCCTCAAATCGCCTTCCCAAGAGCTTGTATCTATCCCGCGACTCCCAGGGTACGAGAGCCATCATTCCCCAGATGGAAGTTGTATCAGTTCCCTGGGGCTGCTGAAAACTGTAAGCTGTGGCTTAAAACCATCAAAATGCATTCTCTCACATTTCTGGGGGTCAGAAGTCCAGATTCAAGGTGTCTGCAGGATTGGCTCCTTCCGGAAGCCCAGGGAGCATTGTGCCGTATCTCTTTCCTAGTTTCTGGTGGCTGCTGGCATTTCTAACATGCCGTAGCTTGTAGATGCATCGCCCCAATCTCTGCTTCTGTCTTCACACGACCTCTCTCTCCTATAGGTCATGTGTCCAAATTTCCCTTGTCTTCTACGAACACCAGCTGATGGATTGAAGCCCACTCTAATCCAGTATGACCATGTCATAAACTGATTACATCTGCAAAGACCCTATTTCCAAATAAGGTCTCATCCACAGGTACCAGGGGTTAAGACTTCAACGTACCTTTTGGGAGGACAACCTGCAACACAGGTATGATGGAATGTTTCCGTCTTTGATACTGCGAGAGGCCCCCAGCAATTTTTATGGCAAAGAGTCACGTCAGTGGTGGAAATCCCAACAAGTCAGCCGCTCCACCTAACCCTCTGGCTGCCTCTTCAGCGCCATTGACACCTGAAGTCCTCTGCCTGCCTTTAGCAGCTCCTTCCTGGGTGGGGTGGGGTAGAGCGGTGGGAGGAATGGGGAGATGGGGAGTGCTGTCCTAAGGTGTTCCCACACAGCTCCGAAACCTGGGACCTCCTGGGGAGGTTCGCCAATACTGATGCCTGGTCCAGTGGAGTCACATTTAATTGGAGCTTAAATTCTAAAGTTCTGCAAAGTAAAAACGACATGTAGTCAAAGTTATGCTTGGAAAGGCCCCTTAGGTGTTCAAAAGCCACTACCCAACTTTTGTTTGTCTTTGCGTTTGGCGATGCAAAATGGTCCACGGAGGCCAAGGTCTGGCTGGGGCCCCCTTATGCGTGACGGGGCGATGGGATGCTTCTTCTCTGTACTCAGGGAAGGATGCTCCCATCCAGGGAAAGCCTTGAACTCTGCCTCCGGAGAGGAAGTGCACTGTTCAGACTCCCTCTTCCCTTCAGCTGAGCTTTGAAGGGAAAATATCTGAAAGTGCTTAGTGCCCAGGGAATCCCCATCCGCAGTCTGTCAGCAAGATGAATGTTCCGGAAGCGGACTGGTGACCCCAGGGACACAGAGGGCGCCTCTGACCCTCTCGGCAGTCCTGCTAACCCTCTTCCCATTTTCTGTCAACGGAACAAAGATTTTCTCTAGGGCCAGCGCCCTGGTGATGAGCCTGTGTCCCTCAGCCTTGCCAGCACCCTCACATCGAGGGAAAGTGACGGGCAGGGTTGTGGGAATCCTCCCCCATCCCACCTGCTTGCTAGTCCAGGAAGATGGCCGTGACTTGCGGAGTATAAAAGCAGGAAGAATGAGAGCCTCCCCGGGGCTCTGACAGAGATGTAGAGAACCCCGCGTCCGATCGAAGAAATATGTAATGAACTGAGGGAATTTGCTTTGGCAAAATCCGCTGTCCGCTCCATCCGATTATCCTGTCTCCTAACGAGGATCCTAAGTGTTTGACTCCATTTAAATGATATTTAAAGACGCACCTTTGTGACGGAGGAGCGGGGTGGGCTCCCCAGCGCACGGCAGCTTACATGGAGCAAATGCAAACGTTGTGCACACTTCTTGATTTATTGACTTACGTCTCCCAGACAGTCTCCCACCCGGAACGGCATGGGGCTGGAAGCCGTGTGAAAATCTTCCAAACGCTGCTCAGAAAACAGGGGGTCATCCCCTGAACACGTTGCCTGCTCCAGAGAGACGACCAGAGAGAAAAGTCCTCCCACCGCAGAATGTATCGCTGGGGGTTCAAGGTTCCTCCCAAACACCAAACGTAATCAAGGCTCACAACCAGTGCCTGATAAATGTACCAAGGTGAGGAATTCGATTTGCCAGAGTTTCCCATCAGGGAAGTTGTTTATTGATTTTCTTAAGGGTTTTTTTTTTTAAAGAAGGCTATTCCTGCTTACAATTTTATTTCCTTTAATATTTCAAGAGAAACGTGATCCGATATTGGAATTATTTGTAATTAGTGTTATTTGATGGCTTGTTTCTGCCAACATGACCCTATACTGAACAGAGCCTTGTGGGGCATGGGGGGTTACTTGAGTTACATTTTGCGGGTCACATCGGGATTCTGGTAAAAATGCATTGTACGCAGTGTGGACCTGGGCGAAGAGAGTGTTTTCACCTCCTGGCTTCTGGACTTGTGAGGTCTGGAATTGAAGGTCCATCTGATTCGAGCCGTTCTGGTTCTTAGAATACAACTGCAAATTCAGAGAGGCGTGACAGAGAGGACCCTAAAAAGGAAACCACGCTTTCTGTGAAAATGCACGTTGGGGGCAAGATAGTTCACGTGGAGACCCTGAGAGTAATAGGTGAGTTCATTGAAATTGCAGAAGCTTTAAAAACCTCTTCTGGAAAACTCTGAAGGTTTAAATTTGTAATTGGATTCACATCCCCCACCTCCTAATGTCCAAAGACACTGAGAGTTTTCTTGTTTTGTTGTTAAAATCAGAGTCCTTTTCAGACACTGAGGAAAGTTCACCATCAGATTAGCTAAAAATTGCTGTTCAAATTTTAAAATAATTTTAAAATTGTCTTCCAGGAGGCATCTCTTCCTTCGACCAGTTATAAAGTTATGGAATTCCAAATGTTTGAGTGAATAAAGGAATGAGAAATTGTCTTCTCATTCCACAGGACCTGACACTAGAAGGTTCATAGTAAACATCTGCAGACCACCTGAACCGCTGGCTGGTGGCGACCCAGTGCAGAACCGGTCAGACGGAGGAAATCACTGAGTCCTGCTCTCAGAGAACTGGCAATCCGGTGACTGGAAAAAGAAAGAGAGGGTGAGGAAGGAAGGGAACCGAGGGACGGAGCTGACCAGGCAGATCCACGCTCTGGTGGGGAGCCCCCAAGTCCTATTTCATGCCTGCCTCTCTGCCACTCACCCACCACTGGCCCCTCACTGTATCCCTGCCCCTCACTGTGGGACTCTGAAGTTCCTTGCATCAAAGCGGGGGAGAATATTTCCCCACACCCCGTCCATGGGTTCACCTGTGGGACCTGCTTTGCCCAATAGAACGAGGAGGGTATGAGGCTTCCTTCCCAGCCAGCTCCCAGCCTGGGCGTCGAGTGTTTGCACGTTTGCGTCTGTCCTTTTATCCTTCTGCCAGAGTCATGAGAGGACAGGCCTGGCTAGCCTACTGTCTCCAGAGGAAAATGAGAGACCTGTGGATCAGAGCCAGCCTCGCCAAGCCCAGTCTGGGCCATCCACTCCTCAGCTGACCCTCAGCCCCGTGAGCATGAATAACGATGGTTTTGGGCCACTGAGCTTGGGGGTGTTTTTGTTATGCCACAATTTTATGTCAATAGCTAATCGACCCACTCCCTTCCGTGGACTGCTCGGTCCTCCCCATTCCGCACATTTTAGCCCACCTGCAGCTTCACACCTCCCACACCAGTTGCTGCCCTGCATCCTGCGTGCTCATCCCGACTCCCTGAGACCCTCCGGCACCACCATTGATTTTGCAGTCCACCTGTTTCCCGTGTATTGATGTTTCCATGTTTGAATCTTTCTCAGGTCTGCAGCACCTTTGGCGCACGGAGCTGGCTGGTCCTGCCCCGGTCCCCTCCTCTCCCTGCACCGGGTGTCCACTCCTGCCCTTCCCTCTTCCTCTCCCCGTCTCTCCCGGCCCCCTAGCACGGGGCAGGTGCTCACCTCCCTGGAATCTCTGCTGCCTTCTTTGCAGGAAGGCGTTTAGAAACACTCTGTGCGGGCATCATTCATACACGAGTACTGTCGCCGCTGATGGGGTAGGTAAGCCCCGCAGCGGGCTTGGTGACCTCCGGTGCTAGATCTCCTGGCAGAAGAAGCCGCGCTCTCGTGGAACAGACGCAGCCTTGTCTTGCCAACAGCAAATTCCGTCAGCTGCAACTGTTATTTGACAGCATTTGTTAACATGTTAACGACGGGAAAAGGCTTTTGGGAGAAACAGCTCATCCCTGGGTCCTCCTCTCTGAAATGAAGGAATGGGGCTGTGTGGGGAGGTGAAGCAGACACAACAGAACCAATGCCCCCTGGAAAGATCCCGGGTTTCGCCAATGTTGTTTCAGAGCGTGAGGTCTCAGAGGCAGACACACGTCTGTCTGTGGAACCCCAAAGACGCAATTTGGGTGCAAGGAACAGGGACTCACACAGGGTAACTCGAGGAAAAGGAATGTCTCCATCAGGACCCTCACAGCAAAGATGTCACGCTCAATTAAGATGACTCAAGGCAGGCTTAAGGAAAGAGATGAGACGTCTCCTGGGAAGCCACAGGGGAAATGAAGTATCCCAGGGCTAGTAACACTGGAGTTGCCGCCACGTCCAGGCCCAAAGGGGCAGAGAGGAGCTGACGACAAGGACCAAGGAGGAGAGAGTCACGTACAGAGCCACCTCGAGGTGACTTATACCTTCAGTTGAGGAGCTCAACTGGCCCAAGGCAACCACACTGGAGGGAGCTGGGGAGACTGACACACCAGCCTTACCCTCTTCTGTCCCTCAGAACCCCCAACGGGAAGCCAAAGACAGGTTAGTCCGTTGACATCATCTGCACGGACCAGCCTCCTGGGCTGAGTGACGGGAAGAAGAGTGGAGAGTGGATCTGGGTACTTGTAGCTCTTCTGCAAACCCCAGGACCGCGAATTCAGGGCTGGGCTCCGCAAAGTATGAGAAGGATTTCTCCACAAAGTATGGAGAAGGGTACGGTGTTTCCTAAAACATCTAAAAAACAGAGCTACAGAGCATACCGCACTTTCACTCATGGGCGGATATCTTGGGAAAACCAAAAATCGACAGGACACAGGCACCCCAAAGTTTAGCACTGCTCTGTTTACAATAACCTCGACTTGGTTACACCTTAAATATCCCAGGAAAGAGAAAAGTGGATAAAGCAGTTGTCGTACTTACGTACAATGGAATCCTTAATCCTTTGTACTTATTTACGGAAGATCCTAGGAAGGATTCAAAGGCACTTGGAACACGCAGACGTGGAAATGCCAGTCATGAAAGGGGAAGATTTTATACTCACACATCCCAAGAAGGAGGAGGCTTACGCCACGCAGGGCAGCACCAGGGTCTCCCAGGAGGCAGAGGGAGGGGCAGTGCGGACCAGAGACATCACTGTGGTTTCTGCGGAAAGAATGGACAAGGCAGGGTGGGCAGGCTGGGGACGGGCTACTTTGGATAATTCCAGGGGGCTCTGGGCCACAGGGCCCATCCCTGGTTGTCTGGTACCTGCCCTGCGTGATGAGGGCAGGTGGGCAGTGGCCCAGAGTGTGGGAGCCCCATGGAGGAGGGGATGTGGTGAGGGCTCTGGTTTGGCTAGTTTGCATTGGAAGGTTGTGCTCACGGATGAGTTGTTTGTTATCTTTAGGAATTAGCCAGCCCTGGAGGGACAGTCCCTCCAGAGTCAGCAAGACCCCAAGATGTCAAAGCATCAGAATAGAAAATAAAAGAAACGATTAATATAAATGGTGAGACCAGAGAAGAAGAATAGAGGTTCAAAAGGGGAGGATGTACTGACAGCGACTTTTTAGTAGAACCTCCTGTGTATAAAGACCTGTGCTGAAGGCAGAAGAATTCCAGGAAGCACTTGGGTGTCTGCCACCATCACGCGTACGATGTGGACACCGGGACGTCAGCTCAGAGCAGGTGGAACGTGAGCCCCCGTGCGTGCAGGCATCGTCCGCTCCAGGGAGGACGCCTGTGGGCCTATATCTAGTCAGCGCCGGGAGTGGGCACCGGGGGTCCACTTCCAGAGCCAGTTCTCAAAGCGGCTGAACACACACACTGCCGTTCCGTCTGCCAGAGGAGGCCAGGGAGACACATCCGCTGGCTTTTCAGGACACGATGTTTTCTGCTGAATGGCCACTACAAGGCCATTCGGGGAATCGGTGGAGTCTGCATGGGAGGTGGGAAAGCAGGCATAAAATGTGCCCTGGGAGACATGGGTGTGGGCAGGACAGGGTCGCACCTCCTGGAGGAAGATCCTTCTAGGAGGCGGGCTCTCGTTGCTGGCTTCTTTGCATTAAAAAAAATATTCCACATTAAAATATGGGAGCCTCCAGAGAGGAAGTATCAAACATTTTCAAACAAGGCAATTCGTTTTCTTGCTCAAACCCCATCCCCAAACTACGAGAGGTGTCTTTCAGCGAACTTGGAACATTAACGTGACTGGAAGTCAATCAGTCCCTGGGTGAAAATAACAGAGCAGTACACCGAAGGGAAAGTGGAAAAAAGTCATAAAGCCGTGAGAAAATGCACCGGTTTCCAGAGTGTCCTTTGGAAAACGTTAATGGGCCCAGCGAGGCTGCTTGCCCCTCCTCTCCAGGGCGCCCTCTCCCCAGCACTCCTGGGGGCCCCTTTGACACAGATGAGAGCCAGCCCTGCTCTCAACAGCCCTCCTTGTCAGGGGGACGAGCGGGGATCTCTGCATCAGGGCAGGGTGGCCGGGAACGTTTCAGGCCGCAGCCTCCTGCAACTCAAATGCAGCATCATAAGAAACACTCAAAGCCCAGGACAATTGCAAACGCCTTACTTCATTATGATTTTTTTTCCCTTGAGCTCGCTAATTAAATCATTAAAATTTTATCTTCACTATGGATAAGAACCCTTTGAAACATTTAATTAGTAGGCTGCAGGAGGTACACAGGAGTCCGGACTGTTAGGACGGGAAGGTGGATGGGGTGACGGAAGGAAGAGAGACGCGGGGAAAGTGACAGGAAGAGAGTGGACCGTTCATTTACAAAGGCCTCTGCAAGCTCGCCTGCCCCTCTGCCTTTTCTCAGGAGCTCTGGCGGGTAGCCAGGTTCTCGCCCAGAGAGACATCCCTGTGCGTGTGCATGCCTGTGTGTGTGTGTGTGTGTGTGTGTGCACATGTAGAGACAGACAGACAGGCAGAGACAGAGAGAGGGGCAGAGACAGTGAGAATGCGATGGAGTGAGAGGTCCAGGGCTCAGCAAGCTAAACTGCATTTCGAAGTTTGCATGCATTTACATTCAGGGTCTCTGAGTTGCCTGCCCTTCTCTCACTCCCATCCAGCAAAATAAAATATCATGAAATGAAACTGAAGTAGTGCAACTCCAAGGTCAAGCTCGTACTCAGCAGGTTGGGCAAAAGGCCCCTGGGCTCCCAGGGGACAGACGCTGCCGGTTCTGAGCCCTCCCCGCTGGCCAGCAGCTGCTAAGTGTCTTCCAGGGTCTCGCACGATCTCACGACAACCCCAGAGTCGGTGTCATCACCTCCTTGGCCATGACGGATCCAGTCCTCTGGCCGCCGTCACAAGGTACCAGTCTCGGTGGCTCAGAACAACGTTGACGTTCTCACAGCTCTGGAGACCAGAAGGCCAAAGTCCAGGGGTCTACAGGGCCCTGCTCGCCCCCAAACCTGCAGAGAACCCCTTCCTTGCCTCTTCTGGCTTCAGGAAGCCCCAGATGTCCTTTGGTTTGTGGTGGCCTCAGGCCAATCTTCACACTGTGTCCCCCACATCCATCTTCACATCCTCTTCCCTCTTCGTGTGTCTCTGAGTCCGAATTTCCCCTCGTATAAGGACACCTGTCCTATTGGATCAGGGCCCGCCCCGATGACCTCATCATCTCAACTTGACTACCTCTGCCAAGACCTCATCTCCCGATAAGGTCACAGTCACAGGGACCGGGGTGAGGACCTCAGCATCTCTTGTTGGGGACACGAGTTGAACCATCACGAGGACTGGGAGAGGTTTCGGAGCAAAGGTCACACAGCTGCTAAGTGTGGCAGCTGGATTTACAGCCCAGACCCGACCTCGGCGCCAGGCGGCCAACTGCGGTGCTGTCTGGGGAGACTCTAGGTCTTACATGCAGGGGCTTCTGACCCCGGGAGTGTCCCAGGTAGGCCAGGCCACGCATAGCCGGAGCCTACAGCAAGCCTCAGCGCTTCTCTCCTGGACACTGCCGTCTCCGTGTGTCACTGGTGTTTTGTGGGATTTCAGGGCTCACTGCACGTTTGGACCATCTCCAGGGGCAGGTTTTCAGGGCGATTCTTCCTGGCACGGCCAGCCCCTCCCTCCAGATCCCCCAGCTGCCCTGCTCACCCCTGGCCCCGCGGCAGCCGGCAGAACAAAGTGAGGCCAAAGGGATGCTCCCCCGGCTGTGGCCCGAGGACGTCGGGATCAGAGGGCTTCTCAGACCCTCCTGGTGTCCTGAGCCCGGGAGCGCCAGCCCAGGCGCCCTGGTATCACTCAGGGTTTGTCCAGAAGGGAGGGGCCTGACGTGCCTTCTGGGGGCCCCCATGGTCAGTCCCTACCCTCCCATGGCTTTCTCTGTCACCCCAGCCCATCCTGCGCAGGGTGGAGCTCCCGGTGCCAACCAGAGAGAGGAGGCTGGAGAAGGCAGAGGGAGGGGTGGTCTCGGAGAGCCAGGAACCCACCCATGTGTCCTGCCCACTCAGGTCACGTGGATTCTCCCTTCGGGGGGCTCCACGCTCATTCCTGTCGTAAATAAACGAGCCAAGGGGCTGCCTTGCCAAGATGCAGACGAGCCCCAGGCACGCTGGTACCTCCACCAAGTTCTCTGCAGGAGGGGATTAAAAGAGGGGAGGGTTTCCCATTAAACACTGTAATTATTGAAATCCTTTGAGGCGCACACAGGAGAGAGTATGCAAAACATTTAAGGAAACTTCTGGTACCAAACGGCTATTATACTGTCAAGTTACAGATACGGGGGAAGAAAAGCACACGATGCCGGCGTTCAGGAAACACAATGATACAGGACTGCATGTAAAGCGGCGGGGACAGCTGTGACCCTGCTCTGTGCCCTAGGAGATAATGAGAGCGTGCAGGTCTTTGCTTTCGCTCACTATCTGGGGAGTTTAACCCCTCACCCTGGGCAGGGGTGGAATATCTGACTGTACCACGGCAGCTTTCCAGCCAGCTCCCCTGCATGTTAGGGAAGCAGGACTTCTGCTCTGGGGCAGACAGAGCCAGTGACCAGACTCTGGTCTCAGTGAATTCCAGAGATTTCTTAGAAGAGCCAATGGAGAGTATGCCGAGAGGTACAGGAAGGGTAGGGAGACAAACCCTCCATCGTGGTGATCACCTGCCATAGTAAATCCACCATTTCGCTCTAGCCAAGGAGGGACAGGCTGAGAGACAGGACTGGGGGTGCGGTCCACGCAGAACTTGGCTTGAGCACACAGGCCTCCCCCTCCCCACAGAAAATAAGAACTCGCCCAGCTCCCCCTGGGAGTGTGCCTAAGAAAGTTCTGGTTAGATTCCTGGGCTGGGCAGAGACAGGGCAAGTCGTTATTTCTTCCTTGTTAGGAGGGAAAACATTCCACGGAAGGAGATGCAGAAGGGTCTTTGTGAGGTGCATCTGGAACTTTCTACTGCCCCAGGCGCTCCCTGGGGCTTTATTGATGCCCCAGGCAATGAATTCCAGTGGGATCTGAGGCGAGCTCCTAATTGCTCCCCAGCTGACAGCTAAACCCCATCCTCCTTGGTTACCAGCTCCACTCTCTCCATAAAAAGAGCCATGCGGCTGCCATGGCCAGTGAGGTCTCTCCGCTGACCAGAGCTGTAGCAAGGCTGGACGTGTCCCCACCAACCCTGTGGATAGTGTCTGGAGGGAGATCCCGCTTTAGTCTTTTCTCCACCAGGCCACTCAATTCCCTGGGGCCGTTGCCAATGGCGTTCTCAGAGCCTTGAACCTGCTACTTGGAGGGGTGTTCCAAGGACCAGCAGAAACCCACGCCCACTGAGTCAGTCATTTTACCCAGGTCTTCAGCCCCCCTGTGGGCACAGCCTGAGAAGCACTTCTCTGAGGCGCTCCAACCTGGACGGCAGGAGGGAAGAAATCTCCAGGTCTATGGAGTCTGAAGGAACAGTCCAGAAAGCAAGGACCCGATCATGGACATGGTCTCTGTATGGATCAAATATGTCTGTATTCCCCCGCAATTCACGTGCGATGGTGTTGGGAGGTGGAGCCTTTGGGGAGGGGATTAGGTCGGGAGGGTAGAGCCCCATAATGGGATCGGTGCCCTTATAAAAGGGACCCCGGGGAGCTCCCCTGCCCCTGCCACCACGTGAGGACACAGAAGATGAACCAGGATGAGGGCCCTCGCCAGACACTGAATCTGCTGGCCCCTTGATCTCAGGCTCCCAACTTCCAGAACCACGAGAAGTAAACGTCTGCACCTTCTAAGCCTCCCAGTCCAAGGTATTTTATTACAGCAGCTTGAACGGACTAAGACAGCCCCCCTTGCACATGGAAAAGAAAGGGCTGCGTTTTGAGCTGGGCTTCTTGCAGGGTGTACCCCACAGCTCTGGGAGGAGATGGTGACCCCAGAAGAGAAACCAAGAGCGCTGAGAACACAAGACGAAACCAAATGGTCCCTTGATCACGTACGGACACCACTCCCCCTGCCCCAGCCTGTGACGAGCTTCAGCTATCGCCCTCTGCTGGGCTCTATGAGAAATACAACTGGGAGCTGTGTTAGGACAGCCATCAGACCCCTTAATTATTTCAATAACAAAGACAGGATAATAATAGCCAACATTTCCTGAGGACAGCTCAGTCCTGGGCACTATTCTAGGGTCTTTATACACTAACCCATTTAATTCTCACAACCCCCCGTGAGACTTTTATTATCTCTTAAAGATTGTAATACGTGCATTTGTGGTTCACCGTGCCTATTTCCCTGCAGTAAAACTCAAAACACGTGGCATAGACTTTACCATTTTAACCATTTTGAGGGTACAGTTCAGTGGTATTAATACACATTGTTGTACAACCGTCACCAACATCATCTTCAGAGCTCTGTCATCTTCCCAAGCCGAGACTCTGCACCCATTTAACACAAACTCCCCACCCCCTCCTCCAGCCCCTGGGGATGTATTTTCTACTTTCTGTGGCCATGACTTCCACTACTCTAGGGACATCAGGCAGTGGGGTAAGTATTTTTCTTTTTGTAATTAGCCAACTTAAATTAAACTAACTGTAGAGCACAGGGAACTGTATTCAATATCCTGGGATAAACCGTAATGGAAAATAATCCGAAAAAAACATCTCCAGGTGTGTAACTGAGTCACTTTGCTGCACAGCAGACCGGCACAGCATTGTAAATCAACTACACTTGAGTAAGAAAAAATTTTTTTAATTAAAAAAAATAAAATAAAATCCTTTAGTGTTTTACTTCAAGGAAATAGACATGGCGAAGTATAAATGCAGTTTATTGTGATATCTAAAAATAATTAAAAAAAATAAACTTTGTGGGGAATTCCCTGGTGGTCCAGTGGTTAGGACTCTGCCCTTTCACTCCCAAGGGCCCGGGTTCCATCCCTGGTCGGAGGGACGCAGGCTGCACGGTGTGGCCACAAAAAAACAAAAACAAAAACCTTTGTGAAATGAGAAACGTGACCCACAAACATTCTTACTCTTCTGGAAATAAATGGACCTCAGATGAAAAAGAGGCCGGCGGCGATAACAGCAGCCGCCCCAGCTGCTTCAGGAAAGTTCTAGAAAGTGGGACGTGGAGCCGTTCCCTCTGGCACCTGACCCGGGAAACCCCGTGGCCAGCCACTGCCTCTCCGGGTGGCAGGTGGCCTGCTCACGGTGCGTTTCTAAGCCGAGCTGCTCTCCTGTCTGAGCTGCTGTTACAGCCCGCTGGCCACAGCGATGTCTTGGAGCCAAAGGTGGCAGGTTCGGCTTCTGAGGCAGGAAGCCAGGCAGCCGGCTACGGAGATGGGCCCAGTCTCATAGATGCCCACCAGCGACCCCCCGAACTGGCAGCTCCCAAGAAGGAGGTCAGAGCTGGACCCGTCCCCTGGGTGATCCCGGCTTCCTGTTGGCAAGGAGGGAAGGAAAAATCCAGAAAGGTCCTCGCGCAGAAGCCCCAAACCCTTGCCGGAGGCTCCCCCCATCCCTCCAACATTATTTCCAAGTCCTCTCCCTGCAGGGGATCCGACAGAATTCCTTCGCCCACAGGGTGAGTTTAATCCCCTCTTGTTAATCAAATCATCTCTAGAAGCTAGCCTAGACCTGAATTAGGTTCTTGGCTTCTAGCCAAACATTTCCAGACCAGCATCTGTGACCACGGCCCTCATTCGGCCCCTTGAAGAGTCCCAATTCTTCCTCGTTTAATGACATCAGGGGGCGGAGCAGCCTGGTGGAATACAGAGCTTCCTTCCTTTTAAAAAATGAAATATCCCCATCACTGAACTTGACCGAGTATAAACGGCACAGGTTGGTCCCCATGGGGTTAGCTACTTCCATTGAACAAGTCCCCTTTCGCCTCAGAACCAGCCTCATCTCGAAAGAAGAATCGCAGCCTGCTTCTTTTTTTTTTTTTAAACATCTTTATTGGAGTATAATTGCTTTACAACGGTGTGTTAGTTTCTGCTGTATAACAAAGTGAATCAGCTATATGTAATCATATATTTCCACATCCCCTCCCTCTTTCGTCTCCCTCCCTATCCCACCCCTCTAGGTGGTCACAAAGCACGGAGCTGATCTCCCTGTGCTATGCAGCTGCTTCCCACTAGCAAATGTAAAATAGATAGCTATTGGGAAGCACCCTGCTTCTTTTCTTTTTTAACGTTTTTATTGGAGTATAATTGCTTTACAATGGTGTGTTAGCTTCTGCTTTATAAAAAAGTGAATCAGTTATACATATACATATATCCCCATATCTCTTCCCTCTTGCTTCTCCCTCCCTCCCACCCTCCCTATCCCACCCTTCTAGCTGGTCACAAAGCACAGAGCTGATCTCCCTGTGCTATGTGACTGCTTCCCACTAGCTATCTGTTTTACATTTGGTAGTGTATATATGTCCATATATACACTACCACTCTCTCACTTTGTCCCAGCTTACCCTTCCCCCTCCCCGTGTCCTCAAGTCCATTCTCTAGTAGGTCTGCATCTTTATTCCCGTCTTGCCCCTAGGTTCTTCATGACCTTTTTTTTTTAGATTCCATATATATGCGTTAGCATGCAGTATTTATTTTTCTCTTTCTGACTTATTTCTCTCTGTATGACAGACTCTAGGTCCATCCACCTCACTACAAATAACTCAATTTCATTCCTTTTTATGGCTGAGTAATATTACATTGTATATATGTGCCACATCTTCTTTATCCATTCATCTGTCAATGGACACTTAGGTTGCTTCCATGGAAACACAAAAGACCCCGAATAGCCAAAGCAATCTTGAGAAAGAAAAACAGAGCTGGAGGAATCAGGCTCCCTGACTTCAGACTATACTACAAAGCTACAGTCATCAGGACAGTATGGTACTGGCACAAAAACAGAAATATACATCAATGGAACAGGATAGAAAGCCCAGAGGTAAACCCACGCACATATGGTCACCTTATCTTTGATAAAGGAGGCAAGAATATACAATGGAGAAAAGACAGCCTCTTCAATAAGTGGTGCTGGGAAAACTGGACAGCTACATGTAAAAGAATGAAATGAGAACACTCCCTAACACCATACACAAAAATAAACTTAAAATGGATTAAAGACCTAAATGTAAGGCCAGAAACTATCAAACTCTTAGAGGAAAACATAGGCAGAACACTCTATGACATCAATCACAGCAAGATCCTTTTTTTTTTTTTTGTGGTACACGGGCTTCTCACTGTTGTGGCCTCTCCCGTTGCGGAGCACAGGCTCCGGACGCACAGGCTCAGCGGCCATGGCTCACGGGCCCAGCCACTTCGCGGCATGTGGGATCTTCCCGGACCGGGGCACGAACCCGTGTCCCCTGCATCGGCAGGCAGACTCTCAACCACTGCGCCACCAGGGAAGCCCCAGCAAGATCCTTTTTGACCCACCTCCTAGAGAAATGGAAATAAAAGCCTGCTTCTTAAGAATACTCCTCAGGCCTGACCGTCGACTGGGAGAGGCAGCCTGAGGGACTTGCTGAGGCTTTACTGTCCTGTTTAGTTTAGGGATGTTTTCACCACTCCCAGTTCATCTCCCCCTCCCTCTGACTCTCTTCTTTCTAAAGGGGACCCAATTCAGGACAGGAGGTACAGCCTCTCTGCTCTTCCCCCTCCACCCCCCATCCCCTCCACCCTCTTCCAGGCTAAAGAATGAGGCAAGGGACTTGCTTCCCTTCCCTGATTTAATGAGCAAGAATTCCACCCTAGCCGAGCCAGGCTCAGCTGCGGGGAGCACAGCGGGGTACAGGGAGGCTCTGCCAGGGGGACGGGGGAAACAGCACCATCTGCAGAGCTGAAGTTGGGGACGGCTTGGAGGGCAAGGGGCCCTGATGGTTCCCAGGCCAGCTCCTGGGAGGCTGGCTTTGATGCTGTCCCAGAATTTGGTTCAGAGTCAAAGCAAAGGAATGAATTTGTTAGCTGGAACACAGCCCTGAATTCTCCCCAGGAAATTCTCTGAAAAAGAGATTTAACCTGGGAGGGTTTCAATGAGGTGATGAATCACCCAGCTCCTCTCCAGCCTTTCATATCCAACGTTTCTCTTTTCTACCTCGGGTGAGGTAAATGGATGCAAAACATCCTTAGATTCCTGGGCGCTTTGAAGTTTTCAAAGGGCCTTTACTTACCTTGTCTCCTGCGAACTTCTGGGCAACCCTAGGGGCGAATGGGAGAGGCCAGTAACAGGAGCTTAGGGTGAAGGGCCCCATTGTACCAATAGAGAAACAAGACACAAATAAGGTCCAGTGGCTTTTCCCCAGGTCCCACAGCCTGGGAAGTGTGGTTAGGACCAGAGTCCGGGTCTCCATCTGCAAGGAGTGGTTACCATATTGGACAGAACAGAAAGAACACTTCATGGTCACAAAGTCCTGCGGGACAGCAATAGGACAGGAGAACAGGGCTGGTCAAACCACAGCCCTCAAATCAAATGCAGTGGGCTTCCCTGGTGGCGCAGTGGTTGAGAGTCTGCCTGCCAATGCAGGGGACACGGGTTCGTGCTCCGGTCCAGGAAGATCCCACAAGCCGCGGAGCGGCTGGGCCCGTGAGCCATGGCCACTGAGCCTGCGCGTCCGGAGCCTGTGCTCCGCAACGGGAGAGGCCACAACAGTGAGAGGCCCGTGTACCGCAAAAAATCAAATGCAGTCCCTGACTGTTTTCTGTGAACAATGTTTGATCAGAACATGGCCACACCCATTCCTTTATTCACGGCCTAGGGCTGCTCTCCTGCCCCAAGCATAGCACCGACTAGTTGTCACGAATCCTTAAATATCTGGTCCTTTACCAGAAAACTTTGCCTATCCCTGCTTTAGAAGACACTGAATCTCTAGTTCCACTCAGGGCTGCTCAGTACGGCTGAGCACACATCCAGAGACCCAGAATGATCTCAGACCGCAAAAATCCCTCCTCTCTCTTTTCCCGGTTAGTGGGATCCATTGAACACACCTGCCTGTGTGTGTTTCCAGAAAAGAAGTATAGTTCTTTTACTCACAGGATGGTTTTTTTCTTCCTTCTATTCCGTCTTAGCAGATTTCTTCCTGCTCTGTCTCCACCCACCCCCTCGCCTGTTCTAGCTGCTGGAAGACATCACATCTGTCCCAATAGATCAACTTCACAGGACTCTTTGGAGTGAAATAATCCAGAGATCATATAGCACTCATGTATTGATCGCTATGCCAAGTACAGACCAACATTATCTTGCAGAATCTTCCCGACAGTTATGTGAGAGAGGGTCTGTTACCAACCCATTTTATAGATGGGTACACTTCAGTCTTTCTGAAGCCAAGACCTATGTTCCGACCACTGTGCTCAACTGCCTCCTGGGGGAGTCCTGGATGATAGCAGTGACTACCTTCCAAAGAGACAGACTTTTCATTATGGAAAATGTGAAACATCTACAAAGGTACAGAGAATACTCGCTGAAGCCCTGTGATCCCCTCAGCCAGTTTCAACAATTTCCAGCTCACGGCCGATCCCGTTTCACCCACTCTTCAACCCGATCCCAGGGGGCCCTGAATTCCTTTGAGGCCGGTCCCAGGCATTCTGTCATTTAATCGGTAAATATTTCAGTGTGCCTCTTTAAAAACTGTAAACACAATACTATTATCACAGCTAAAAATACTCACAATAATTCCCTAATATCCTCAAAAATCCCGCCCATAATCAAAGTCCTCTAATTGTCTGAGATACTTTTTCTTTCATTGTTTTTAAATGCAAATTAGTATCTAACTAAGGCCCGTCCATTGTGATTGGTTGACCTTTCTCCTATGTCTCCTCCAATATATGCCTCCCCTTTTCCATGCAATTATTTAGTTAAATAATTATTTATTTAATGCAGATGAGTCATCTGTCCTATAGACTTTGCCATAGTCTAGATTTTGATGACTGCATCTCCATGGTGTCATTGAAGGAGTCCCTCTGTCCTCTGTTTTTTATGTATATTGGTAGCTGGATCTAGAGGGTTAATGAGATTCGGGTTTTGGTTTGGGGCAAGAATATTTCATTATGTAGTACCGTGCTCCTCAATTGGGGCACAGAATCCTTGGTTTGTGTCTCTTTTGGGGGCGTGGGGCAGTGTTCATGGACTTTAATGGTCATTGCTTAGATCCATTCATTCATTCGAGGCTGCAGAACGGTCATATCTGAATTCTACCTTCCTCTTCATTAATTTGCTGGAATACTTCTGTAGTGAGGACCCTCCTCTCACCCACCATTTGGCCACCTGGCCTGAGGCATAGTTGCTAAGGAAAGGCAGGATAAATGCTTAGTGTTTTTCCTGCTTCATGGGTCAACTTTAAAAATAATGAGTTGGTACACTAGCATCCTCCAAAGGTGGTCAGTGGGGGATATTGTTTCTTTAGGAATCATGGGTTTAAACACACTCCATGTGTTTTGATCCATTGCGCTAGTTATCCTTAACGATGCTGAATTGCTGAAGGGGATCCGTTGGACCAACTCCCCCTACAGTTTTGGCACCTTCTAGCACAAGAGCCATCAGGGTTGACAGGGTTGGGGAAGGATGGGATCCCCTCATCTTGCCGCAGGCTGTAGCATCCCACCTGGTCCATCCACGGTCTGCCCATGTGCAGATGCATGGTTCACAGAGCAGCTGTAAGCAAAGAATGTTCTAGAACCCAGCCAGGTGGTAGGAAGGAACAGGCACCATTCGTGGTCAAGAGTGAGAAACCTGGACCCAGATGCCCTGGTGAGGGGTGTGCCTTGTTGGGTTATGTTTGATGAAGACACTGGTTCTAAGCCTGCAAATGCACGCACCACACCTGCACATACACATGCACACACATCACCCTGGCAAATGCACAGGACTACTGCTCACGAGGGAAAATCCTTTCCAGGCTCCGTTTCCACCCGCTGAAAACACAGATGCTCTCAAATCTCGGAGCTGGCCAACTAACTCGGTTTGATAAAGGGGCAGAGGCACCTCAATGTCTATGTACGTTTCCTTTTCTTCTCCTCCCATCTCAGAACTCAGGCTGTGCCAATCAGTGACAACCTGGACTTACCAGTGAATGTCTAGTCTAAGTGGAATTTCTTCTGCCATTTCCAAAGTCTGCAGACCCCCACTGGCATTCTCTTTATTTTATTTGCTCAGCCCCTGCTCAGGACAGGATATTGGAGATGAATTATTTATACCCCCAAGAAACCAAAAGAGAGAGAGAGAGAGAGAGAGAGAATAAGAAAGAGTAAGAAAACGGTAATTTCTGTACTGCTATTTTGCAGGTGTTGTCTTTCTCACTGAAAAAATATTTCATTCTCCCTTCATTTCTGAAAATTTCATTTGTGTACTGCCACTGAGGGACAACATTATTGATTTATTTAAAATATTTATACTGAATTACAGCATCAGATAGACACATGCATTAGCAGGAACCGTTCAGAGCAATATGCCCACGAAGTTTATTTTTGAACAGAAAGTTGAGAAGGCTGTGTCTACAAACATCAAATGACTCATTCTTCGCTAATCACTGACACCTGCAGCAGAATCACTCTCTACTAAAACTCAGCATTTCGGTTAATTTCTGCTCCAATTAGTGTGGTAACAAATGCATCGCCCGCTTTATATAGAAATGCAGAAGCTGCACAACGATTTGGGGAGCTCTCGATTTTCTTCCTAAAATTCTAGCCAAGAAAGCAAGAAAAGGCAACCATAGGGGTGTTACGGCCAGACCCAGGTGGTCAGTGGTCCCTCCTAAGAGCAGGGTTGCTTGGAAACCAGTCAGTTCAATCTCTGAAGCTGGGACAACGGAGAGTTCAGGGGTCAGGGGCCAGACAATCTTGAGTTTAGGTTGCTGCCCTGCTGTTCATATGCTGTGTGACCTTGGGCAAATCGCTTAGCGCCTCTGAGCCTCAGGATGGGGATAAACAGTTGGTCCCATCTCACTGGGGTGCTGTTGAGGCAAAGTCCTCGGACCGTGGTGGGTGTCCCATGCACACTCTTTCCCGTGGCTACTGCTCAGGGTCAGCCCCATTTTTCTGGACCCCAAAACTTCCCACCAATGCTGCTCCCCATTTCAATTCTCCAGCCTGGGCTCCTATTCTACCCAGTGCTGCGGGCTCCTGCCTTCCACCGGTCCACGAATGTACTTTCATCCTAACCTGGCCCCACCCACCAGGTGGAGAGCAGAACAGCGACGAAACAGCCACCCAGGCTTGGTGCCCACCACACAGTGATAATAAGAGCACTTCCTCTGTTGCAATGTGCCTCACCAAGCTGCGCACGTGCGTTGACTCAGTAAAGCTCCACGACTCCCGAGAGGTAGGTACTATCATTCCCCCATTTTATGGATGAGGAAACCGAGACTTTAGGGAAAAGTAGTCCCAAAACGCAGAAACAGACAATTCACAGAGGAGGAAATCAAAATTGCCGATCGAGCTCAGAAAAAGCTGCCCAGCCTCACAAGCCGCCACAGAAAGGCAAATTAAACTGATCATGAGATGCCGTTCTTCATCAATTAGATTAACAGATGATTAAGAGGGCAATCACCTCCAATGCTGGCGGACTGTGGGAAAGCAGGTGTTTACATACCACGTGAAACAGTTCAATTGCTGCAGCCTTTACAGGAATTAACCTCACAATAGCTATTAAAGTTTAAAATGCTTGTCCTTTGAACAAGCAACCTCACTTTGGGGAATCTATCCTACACAAGTCAGATCAGCAGTGCGTGAAAGTTGTGTCCAAGGCTGTTTGTGGCAGCATCGTTCAAGGCAGGGAAAACGAAGGATTCCGACAACATTGTAATGGAGAAAAAAGGGAAACAGTTCAAGGATGTTAAAGGATTGTTTTTAATAGGGGGGAAATGGAAACAAACTAAATTTTCATCGATAGAGAGGAGCTGGATAAATGTTCTAATCCATATTACAGAATATCACGCAACAGTTTAAAGAACAAATTACAGCTCTACGTGCTGGATCGCTGAGTGAGAAACCAACCTAAGCTGCTCCTTAAAATGGGTCAGAGAGCAACATTTTAGCTAATAGGAAACTATATTCCATTATTTTAAGTGGTGTAATATCATAATGCATTCCCAGCCCATTCGAAAAGCCCAAGGTCCCCCAAATTACTAAAACTCTCTCCAATAATCATGAAATAATCCACTGAGTGTTTATAATATCAGGCATTTAAGCCATCAATATAAGGAAGATGTGGCACATATACACGATGGAATATTACTCAGCCATAAAAAGAAACGAAATTGAGTTATTTGTAGTGAGGTGGATGGACCTAGAGTTTGTCGTACAGAGTGAAGTACGTCAGAAAGAGAAAAACAAATACCGTATGCTAACGCATACATATGGAATCTAAAAAATGGTTCTGATGAACCTAGGGGCAGGACAGGAATAAAGACACAGATGTAGAGAATGGACTTGAGGACACGGGGAGGGGGAAGGGTAAGCTGGGACGAAGTGAGAGAGTGGCATGGACATATATACACTACCAAATGTAAAACCGATAGCTAGTGGGGAACAACCGCATAGCGCAGGGAGATCAGCTCCGTGCTTTGTGACCACCTAGAGGGGTGGGATAGGGAGGGAGGGAGGGTGGGAGACACAAGAGGGAGGGGATATGGGGATATATGTATACATACAGCTGATTCACTTTGTTATACAGCAGAAACTAACACACCATTGTAAAGCAATTATACTCCAATAAAGATGCTAAAAAAATAAATAAAAGGTGAACACGGAAAAAAAACCCCATCAGTAGCCTAATTATTTAACTCTTTGTGCACTCGCTCAAGGGGCCGTGTGTGCACACTCAACCGTACTGTTCTCCTTTATTGCAATTAACGTACCCTGTGATATCAGCAAATGGCAAACTAATGTTAAAGGTACGCAGTGAATGCAGATAAGATTTAGCAAAATAAAATGAACGAGGGGACGTTTTAATAATGGAGGGTTACTGATGGAAGAGTCATCTGAGAGGAGGGGGAATGGGGCCGTGACGAGTGCCGTGGGCCACCCAGATGCCCCTTCAGGGAGGAACTTGTCTCTCCAGCTGCCGGCAGTGCTGCGGGCAGATAGCCTTTAGCTGTGAGCCCTTCGGGAGCTGTGTCTCCTAAGGCCACGTCCCTCTGTGGGACAGCTGCCCCATGTGGGTCATTGGCTTGCTGGTCTAGCGGGCACAGTCAGACATCTGCTCGCCCCTTAAGGATGAGCAAGGCGGGCAGGCTTAAGATCAGCTGGTTTGGATCATTCCAGCGGGCTCTGGGGCACAGGGCCCGTCCCTGGCTGTCTGGTACCTGCCCTGGGTGATGAGGGCAGGGGGACAGTGGCCCGGAGTGTGGGAGCCCCATGGAGCAGACGGCGGGGGCTGGGCTCTGGGTTGGATCGTTTGCATTGGAAGGGTGTGCTCACTGGTGAGTTACTTACTATCTCTAGGATCCGGCTGCCCTGGGAGGGGCAGTCCCAGCTGGGTCAGCCAGGCCCCGGATGTGAAAACACCCGGACACAGAAAATACAAGATAGGGACTTCCCTGGTGGCGCAGTGGTTGGGAGTCCGCCTGCCGATGCAGGGGACACGGGTTCGTGCCCCGGTCCGGGAAGATCCCACATGCCGCGGAGCAACTAGGCCCGTGAGCCACAGCTACTGAGCCTGAGCGTCTGGAGCCTGTCCTCCGCAACGGGAGAGGCCACAACAGCGAGAGGCCCGCGTACCGCGCTGAAGGGTGGCCCCCGCTCGCCGCAACTAGAGAAAGCCCTCGCACAGAAACGAAGACCCAACACAGCCAAAAATAATAAATAAAATTAAAAAAAAAGAAAATACAAGATAAGTGAATACACCTGAAGGTGAACGAGCAAAGGCGAGGAGGAGAGAGTCCTGTGGGCAGAGCCGCATGAGGGCAGGAAGACAGGTGCACATTCTAATTTCCCTCCAGTTGCTCCGCCTACAGCCTCCCAGGAAGGCTTGCGGCCTGGGCGGGAGGGCAGAGAACCCTGCGCACTGGCGTCCCAGAGTGACTGGACCAAGCCTCGCTTCTGGTTCACACCTGCTGCCCTCTCCCAGCACCCAGCTGTGCCCGCGACCTCAGCCTCTGGCCAGGTAGGATTCCCTGATAGACCCGGCTGCATGCAGGACATTTACTGAGGAGGGGGCTCACACTGCGGAGGGGAGGAGACGGGAGGGGAGGGAGTGGGCACGGGGGAAGTCGCCGAGATGCGGCCTCATCCACGGCCAGGGTCGCTGTCCCAGCCAGGGTGGATTGCGGGGCATCCGCGCCTGACTCAGTTTTTGTGACCAAGTTGGTGGGTGCGGTCTGGAGTCGTGGCAGGCGGGGGCAAGGGGAAGCGGACAACGTCTGGAGATGTTTTGGATGCGGCACGAGGACTTGGCAACTGACGGATATGCACGCATCTTGGGTGGGCAGTGGGCAGAGGGAGGCCAGCAGGGAGCTCCCTGGTTTCACTTGCAGCTGGGTGGGTGTCGGGTATTTAACTGGAATAGAACTCAAGGGCAGCATTGAGCTGGGGAGTAGTTACCAGCACGTACGAGGAAGGCATCCCGAACGGAGTCGAGTAGACGTTTGTTTCAAAGCACTGCACTGTAATTTTCTGTTTTTGTGATATCTTTGTCTGGTCTTGGTATCAGGGTGATGCTGGCCTCAGAGAATGAGTTCGGAAGTGTTCCTTCCTCTGCAATTTTTGGGAATAGTTTCAGAAGGATGGGTGTTAACTCTTCTCTAAATGTGTAGTAGAATTCACCTGTGAAGCCGTCTGGTCCTGGACTTGTTTGCTGGGAGCTACAGGTCAATCTCGCTGATGAACATAGATGCAAAAATCCTCAACAAAATACCAGCAAACAAATCCAATACGTTAAAAGGATCAGACACCATGATCAAGTGGCATTTATCCTAGGGATGCGAGGATTTTCCAGTATTTGCACATCAATCAATGTGATACACCTCATTAACAAACTGAAGGAGAAAAGCCATAGGATCATCTCAATAGATACAGAAAAAGCTTTTGATAAAATTCAACCTCCATTTATGATTAAAAACTCCCCAGAAGGTGGACATAAAAGGAAACATACCTCAACGTAATAAAAGCCATATATGACAAACCCACAGTTAACATAATACTCGGTGAAAATCTGAAAGCATTTCCTCAAAGAGCCGCACTCATGCTCATCAATGCAGGTCAGCCTCACAGCTGGCTGCCCCTCCCCCCTCCAGTGCTCTATCCTCCCCTCCTTCTCTTCTGTCTCCCTTCCCTCCTCCCTAAAGTACATTTTTAGCATCAGGGTATTGGGCAGCCTACACGTGGCATTAGGGGAAACCTGGCCATGATCCTATGTGACATAAAATTCATTAGCAATACCTAGTTTTGCCTTCATTATTCAGAAAGCTGTACCCACTTAGTCCGAAACTAGGGTGAGATGATGAGTAGAGAACACAT